>NW_020212119.1:6219-12428 GCF_003070985.1 Temnothorax curvispinosus | reverse complement strand
GTTCCTGAAAAACAACCCTCGTGAGTAAACGACGAATTCGCTCGCCGGACAGTCAGTCGTTGCTGAGGATTCCTAGTCTCAAGTCGTGAGCTAGAACTCACACCCAAAATTCGTCGCGTATCAATCCTCGTCTAAAGACAGCACGGCTCTCTCCCTCTTAAATCGCTGCGTGAATCGCTACTCGTTCGTTTCGTCTTAACGTGCGGATCAAAGTTATTTATAATTTAAGTGTGCTACTTAGCGAGAGGTCCGAAAACTTCCGGTCGTGCTCCGCTCGCGATCGTTCGCCTGCCGCGCGTTCAAGATTTCCGTTCGACGCGTACAAGATCTCCGCTACGCGAGAGGCTTCGATGCGAGAAGCAGAGACAAGATTTCCGTTCGCGATATCTGGCAGAAAAGTACGAACAACTCAGAAGATTTCCGAATCCGCGGCGCACGATCCGTTGTTCCCCCTCGCGTCCTTCCCGTTCTTGAAATAAAGACTATATATTTCTTTGTGCAATCTGTGTTACGAGTGCTTTAATCCTCATTCCTCCCGCGAATTTACGACTCGCGTTATCCACGCTTCTCGCTCAACTCTGAGCGGAATCCAGATTCAGGGCGACCGTCGTAAAGCGACGCCCGAACATTTTGGTCCTTCGAGCCGGATAGAAGCGTGTGGAGGGTCGAGTGTGTGACAAGTGTGCATATTCGTCACCATGTCCGAGCATCTCGGGAAACAGTTGCAGCTTCAACGTTCGATCGAGCGTTATCTCGATAATTTCAAGAAAATCGGGAAGGGGAACTTAACCCCGGCGAAGGTGCGTTCCCGCATTCAATCTCTAAAAGAGCTCTGGGCTCCGTTCTTCGACGGCCACGCAGATCTCCTGCATCGGATTGCTGAATCGAGCCGAGCAACCCTGAGCTACTTCCAGGACAACGCCTTCGACACGACTCTCGCAGCCTATCAACACGCCCTCGACTACATGACGGAGTGCCTGGAGGAATTGGAGCCGGTCGTGAGTCCGAACCCTATTTTCTCGAGTTCGCGATCGAACTTAACGGTACCGGCGTTCTCTCTCTCACATCTGCCTCCGATTAAATTGCCTCCGTTCGACGGCGACCACGACGACTGGGAGACGTTTCGCGATAGATTCACCGCGTTAATTAAGAATAACAAAGATCTCGATGATTTTGCGCGCATGCATTTTCTCGCTTCGTGTTTGAAGGGTCGCGCGGCCGAGTGCATCGCAAATATCTCGATTACCGCGGATAATTTCGCCATTGCATGGCAAGCTCTCATCGCGCGGTACGAGAACAAACGAAGGTCGCTTAATTTGCATCTTTCTACTTTGCTTGAGTTACCGAAAATCACGCGCGAGTCTGCTTCGGATTTACAGACATTGTACGATAAAGTCGAAACCGCGGTAGCTTCTCTTAAAAATCTAAAGCGCCGACCGGATGAATTGTGGAACGATGTTCTCGTTCACCTCATCGTACATAAATTAGATCCGATAACGCGTAAAGCGTGGAATGTAAAATCGAGCGATACCGATGATCTGCAATCATACGACGACCTTTGTCGGTTTCTCAAATCTCGTACCCGCGCGCTCGAAGACTGTGCGATCGGTTCCTCAAGCAAAACCGCGTCGAAATCTGCGAACTCTTCACGAGTGCACGCCGCGAACGCCTCCGCCAACGACTCGACTCCGTGTCCTTTATGTAAAGCGTAGCACTTCATAAATCTGTGTCCATCGTTTATAAGCAAGAATGCGAGTCAGCGTCGAGAGATCATTAAACAACACAAAAGGTGTTTTAATTGCTTAAGTACCAAACACTCCGTGCAGGATTGCAAAAGTAAATATTCATGTCGCGTATGTCATAAAAGGCATCACTCTCTGCTGCATTCTGACTCGGATTCTGGCTTCAGTGCCACAGGCGCTGTTTCTAGCGACAGTTCGTCCTCAAAGGACAATGCGGCGATTAACTGCTCGTCGCTTCAGGCCTCTGACTCGAAATCGGAGGTCAACTCTCTTTTCGCGGCTGCGAAAAATCGTTCGCCGATTCTATTGGCGACAGCGTGGATCACGGTCCGCAGTTCGTCCGGCCGTACCGCCGTCGTCCGAGCGTTACTCGACCAAGGCTCCGAGATGACGTTCATCTCGGAGAACTTGGCGCAAACCTTGCGAGTCAAACGGATTCGCATGCCGATCTCGATTTCCGCCGTCGGCGGAATTAACGCCGGGACATTTCAAAACGCGACGCGCATATTCATTTCGCCGCGCGCGTCTCTCGTCCCGTCCCTCTCGACCACGGCGCTCATTCTCCCGTCCGTAACCTCCTACATTCCGAAACGCAACGCGGATATTTCGTCCATCTCATATCTCTCCGACTTACCGCTAGCCGACACGGATCCGACGAGTCGCGATCCAATCAGTCTCATTATTGGAGCGGATCTCTATAATGAGATTATTCTCGACGGCGTGCGTAAGGGGGGGATCGGGCAACCTATCGCGCAAAATTCTATATTCGGATGGGTCATCTCCGGACCCTTCAGTTCAGCCGCGTTTCCTGAATGGTCCTCAGCGAAAGTTCCTCGAATCTCAACGCATCATATTTGCTCTCTCTCGCTGGAGAAAGAACTCCGCCGGTTCTGGGAAATCGAGGAGCTTCCGCAAAGATCCGCTCTTACGCAAGAAGAGAAGGATTGCGAAGAGCATTTCCGCTCGACTCATTCTCGAAATTCGGAGGGACGATACGTCGTGCGTCTCCCATTTAAGAAAGGCCCTCCTATCGAAATCGGGGAGTCTCGGGTTCAAGCCGAGAAGATGTTAAATTCGCTAACTCGTTGACTTCGTGACAAACCGGAAGTTATGAAAGACTATCACAACTTTCTCGACGAGTACGAACGTCTCGGACACATGCGACCGTTATCTCCCGCGCAAGACAACGAACAAAGCGTCTATCTTCCACACCACGGGGTGATTCGGGAAGATAGCGTTACCACGCGTCTCCGCGTCGTGTTCAACGCGTCAAGCGTCACCTCTAACAATACCTCTCTCAACGACCACTTGCATATTGGTCCGAAAAAGCAAACCGATATTTCCGCAATAATTGCGCGGTGGCGCAGATACAAATACGTTTATTCGGCAGATATCGCAAAAATGTATCGCCAAATTCTCGTCGATTCTCGCGATATAAATTACCAAAGAATTTTATGGAGACGGTCTCCTCACGACGCAATAATTATTTTCCTGTTGCTAACCGTGACTTATGGCCAAGCCTGCGCGCCCTTTCTTGCCCTTGCCGTTCTCGAGCAGTTAACTATCGACGAGGGTAAACACTTTCCCCTCGCCATCCCGATTCTCAGAGAACATATTTACATCGACGATGCCGTATTCGGAGCTGACGACAAGCCTCATATTCGACAAATTCGAGATCAGTTAGTTGCCTTATTAAAACGCGGCGGGTTCGAGTTAAAGAAATGGGCAAGTAACTCCCCCTCTCTTCTAGACAATATTGACGTCGCGGATCATGGGCTAGCCGGTAAAAAGCCCTTCGCGCAAGACGAACAGCTCAAAATTCTCGGTATCGGGTGGAACTCTTCTAAAGATGTTTTCGAATATCGCGTCGCGCTTTCGGATAAAGTTCCCGATACCAAACGTACTATATTGTCCGCTGTCGCGAAACTTTACGATCCGTTGGGCTGGGCCACGCCTGTCACGATCGCCGCGAAAATCCTCATGCAAAGGCTCTGGCAACTTAATATCCCGTGGGATGAGCTTCTTTCCGAATCGGTTTTCGCGAGATGGAACGATATATATTCACGTTTATCAGCTCTCGGTCACGTGCAAATTCCTCGTTGGAACGGCCTCGGGCCTGATGCCGAACGCTCCGAAATACACGGTTTCGCGGACGCTTCGAATCATGCTTACGCCGCCGTTGTCTGTATAAAAGTAGTGTCTTCGTCGGGCAAAGTCACGATATCGCTGCTTGTTGGTAAATCTAAGGTCGCTCCTTTGAAAACAATAAGCATACCTCGACTCGAATTATGTGCGGCCTTGCTTCTAGCGCGACTTATTGATTTTGTTCGAGCGTTAAACGGTTATCAAAATCTTCCGTATTATTGTTGGACGGATTCCAACATCGTGCTTGCTTGGATCGCTCAAGATCCTTCGCGCTGGAAGACGTTCGTCGCCAATCGCGTTACTCAAATTCAAGCTCTCGTTCCACGTGCCTCATGGCGACACGTCTCAACTCACGATAATCCCGCGGATTGCGCGTCGCGCGGCATTTTCGGCGATGAAATTCTAAATCATGAACTATGGTGGCACGGCCCTTCCTGGCTCACTCTCAATTCCGACGAATGGCCGATCGGCGACACGCGTCTTCCCGAAAGCGCTCCCCTCGAGGAGAAAACTATCGTTTTGCAATGTCACGCCCCCGATCAATGGGATCTCGCTACGAAATACTCCTCATGGCCTCGGTTGATTCGCGTCACCGCGTATATAATTAGGTTTACCCGTTTCTGTCGTCGCGATCGACCTTCCGACTCGCTCAACCTCGCGTTGACCACCTCTCCTCCCTCGAAAAGTATCTCGCTCTCTGCGCCCGAATGTAATCAAGCTAAAACCTTTTGGTTTAAACAAATTCAAGCCGATCTGTTTTCGAGCGAAATCAAAACGTTGTCACGAAATCAAAACATATCGACTAAAAGCTCGATTCTCTCTCTTCGACCGTTTTTAGATCAAGACGGAGTTCTACGCGTGGGTGGGCGCCTCGGCAACGCTCCCTTACCATTTCCCGTACGTCATCCTATCTTATTATCTTCGCATCCCCTTGTCAAGCTCCTCGTAAATCAAGCTCACTTACGAGCCTTGCACGCGGGACCTCAGCTCACTTTGAATATTCTCCGTCGCGACTTCTGGATCATTCGCGCGCGCAACATAGTCAAAGCGGTTATACATAATTGCGTTACATGCACGCGCGAGCGAGCGGCAGTTCCTACTCAAATCATGGGCAATCTGCCCGAGCCACGCGTAACCTCGACAATTCGCAGTTTTCTGCACTGCGGTGTGGATTATGAGGGACCAGTTCTTATTCGCGCTTCCTCCGGTCGCGGTATTACATCCCGCAAGGCGTACATAGCCTTATTTGTTTGTCTCGCGACTAAGGCTATCCACCTAGAATTGGTTGGCGATTACTCCACTCCCGCGTTTCTAAACACTTATTCCCGGTTCTGCGCTCGTCGCGGTCTTCCGCAATGTATGTATTCCGATAACGGAACTACCTTCGTCGGGGCAGACCGAGAAATGCATCGAGCGTACAAATCCGCCGTTCAAGACCCAAATTTTCTAAATTTAACCGCGTCAGATAACATTACGTGGAATTTCCTCCCTCCTTCAGTCCCGCATTTCGGCGGGCTATGGGAGGCGGGCGTGCGGAGTGTCAAAACTCATTTGCGTCGCGTCTTAGGGACTCACACTTTAACCTTCGAAGAATTCTTGACCTTATTGTGTAGAATCGAAGCGTGTCTGAATCATTACCGAAAAATTCTGGAAAATGTGGAGTAACGACTACGTGAACACTCTACAACAACGAGCAAAATGGCGAACGGTTAAACCGCCGATCAGTCTCGGACAACTCGTCCTCTTGCGCAATCCCACGTTGCCCCCGTGCAAATGGGAGCTCGGCCGCATAACGCAATGCCATCCCGGGCCCGACGGTTTCACGCGCGTAGTGACCGTGAAAACGGCCACTTCCGAATACCAAAGGCCCATCGTAAAACTATGCGTTTTACCGGTCAACAGCGAGGCGACGAGCAATTAATCATACTTCTTGCGTCAATGCGAGACGCGCGTTAGATCTAAGTATTATATTCTAAGCTAGTTTAAGCAATTCGTCTATGTTATTCCACGGCGGGCGGCGTTGCCCCATTAATTTTCTGTATGTCTCTGTAAACTTCTCGCGCTGATGTTTTGTGTTTTTCTATTATCCCGCATTATTTCGAAACTATCGTTCCGAGGCGGGCGGTATGTTCGAGATCCGTCGAACTTTTCTACGCGAAACATCGGCTCGAAAACATTATTATATTTAACATCGAGAAATACCGATGTTTATGTTGTTCAAGCTCTGTCGAACTTGTGCGAAATATACGTTCCCCGCGATCCCCGCGCCCTCGAAGCCCATCGATCGCGATCACGCGTTACGAGAGTGCTCCCTTATTTGTC
>NW_020212119.1:0-6209 GCF_003070985.1 Temnothorax curvispinosus | reverse complement strand
GTTCCTGAAAAACAACCCTCGTGAGTAAACGACGAATTCGCTCGCCGGACAGTCAGTCGTTGCTGAGGATTCCTAGTCTCAAGTCGTGAGCTAGAACTCACACCCAAAATTCGTCGCGTATCAATCCTCGTCTAAAGACAGCACGGCTCTCTCCCTCTTAAATCGCTGCGTGAATCGCTACTCGTTCGTTTCGTCTTAACGTGCGGATCAAAGTTATTTATAATTTAAGTGTGCTACTTAGCGAGAGGTCCGAAAACTTCCGGTCGTGCTCCGCTCGCGATCGTTCGCCTGCCGCGCGTTCAAGATTTCCGTTCGACGCGTACAAGATCTCCGCTACGCGAGAGGCTTCGATGCGAGAAGCAGAGACAAGATTTCCGTTCGCGATATCTGGCAGAAAAGTACGAACAACTCAGAAGATTTCCGAATCCGCGGCGCACGATCCGTTGTTCCCCCTCGCGTCCTTCCCGTTCTTGAAATAAAGACTATATATTTCTTTGTGCAATCTGTGTTACGAGTGCTTTAATCCTCATTCCTCCCGCGAATTTACGACTCGCGTTATCCACGCTTCTCGCTCAACTCTGAGCGGAATCCAGATTCAGGGCGACCGTCGTAAAGCGACGCCCGAACATTTTGGTCCTTCGAGCCGGATAGAAGCGTGTGGAGGGTCGAGTGTGTGACAAGTGTGCATATTCGTCACCATGTCCGAGCATCTCGGGAAACAGTTGCAGCTTCAACGTTCGATCGAGCGTTATCTCGATAATTTCAAGAAAATCGGGAAGGGGAACTTAACCCCGGCGAAGGTGCGTTCCCGCATTCAATCTCTAAAAGAGCTCTGGGCTCCGTTCTTCGACGGCCACGCAGATCTCCTGCATCGGATTGCTGAATCGAGCCGAGCAACCCTGAGCTACTTCCAGGACAACGCCTTCGACACGACTCTCGCAGCCTATCAACACGCCCTCGACTACATGACGGAGTGCCTGGAGGAATTGGAGCCGGTCGTGAGTCCGAACCCTATTTTCTCGAGTTCGCGATCGAACTTAACGGTACCGGCGTTCTCTCTCTCACATCTGCCTCCGATTAAATTGCCTCCGTTCGACGGCGACCACGACGACTGGGAGACGTTTCGCGATAGATTCACCGCGTTAATTAAGAATAACAAAGATCTCGATGATTTTGCGCGCATGCATTTTCTCGCTTCGTGTTTGAAGGGTCGCGCGGCCGAGTGCATCGCAAATATCTCGATTACCGCGGATAATTTCGCCATTGCATGGCAAGCTCTCATCGCGCGGTACGAGAACAAACGAAGGTCGCTTAATTTGCATCTTTCTACTTTGCTTGAGTTACCGAAAATCACGCGCGAGTCTGCTTCGGATTTACAGACATTGTACGATAAAGTCGAAACCGCGGTAGCTTCTCTTAAAAATCTAAAGCGCCGACCGGATGAATTGTGGAACGATGTTCTCGTTCACCTCATCGTACATAAATTAGATCCGATAACGCGTAAAGCGTGGAATGTAAAATCGAGCGATACCGATGATCTGCAATCATACGACGACCTTTGTCGGTTTCTCAAATCTCGTACCCGCGCGCTCGAAGACTGTGCGATCGGTTCCTCAAGCAAAACCGCGTCGAAATCTGCGAACTCTTCACGAGTGCACGCCGCGAACGCCTCCGCCAACGACTCGACTCCGTGTCCTTTATGTAAAGCGTAGCACTTCATAAATCTGTGTCCATCGTTTATAAGCAAGAATGCGAGTCAGCGTCGAGAGATCATTAAACAACACAAAAGGTGTTTTAATTGCTTAAGTACCAAACACTCCGTGCAGGATTGCAAAAGTAAATATTCATGTCGCGTATGTCATAAAAGGCATCACTCTCTGCTGCATTCTGACTCGGATTCTGGCTTCAGTGCCACAGGCGCTGTTTCTAGCGACAGTTCGTCCTCAAAGGACAATGCGGCGATTAACTGCTCGTCGCTTCAGGCCTCTGACTCGAAATCGGAGGTCAACTCTCTTTTCGCGGCTGCGAAAAATCGTTCGCCGATTCTATTGGCGACAGCGTGGATCACGGTCCGCAGTTCGTCCGGCCGTACCGCCGTCGTCCGAGCGTTACTCGACCAAGGCTCCGAGATGACGTTCATCTCGGAGAACTTGGCGCAAACCTTGCGAGTCAAACGGATTCGCATGCCGATCTCGATTTCCGCCGTCGGCGGAATTAACGCCGGGACATTTCAAAACGCGACGCGCATATTCATTTCGCCGCGCGCGTCTCTCGTCCCGTCCCTCTCGACCACGGCGCTCATTCTCCCGTCCGTAACCTCCTACATTCCGAAACGCAACGCGGATATTTCGTCCATCTCATATCTCTCCGACTTACCGCTAGCCGACACGGATCCGACGAGTCGCGATCCAATCAGTCTCATTATTGGAGCGGATCTCTATAATGAGATTATTCTCGACGGCGTGCGTAAGGGGGGGATCGGGCAACCTATCGCGCAAAATTCTATATTCGGATGGGTCATCTCCGGACCCTTCAGTTCAGCCGCGTTTCCTGAATGGTCCTCAGCGAAAGTTCCTCGAATCTCAACGCATCATATTTGCTCTCTCTCGCTGGAGAAAGAACTCCGCCGGTTCTGGGAAATCGAGGAGCTTCCGCAAAGATCCGCTCTTACGCAAGAAGAGAAGGATTGCGAAGAGCATTTCCGCTCGACTCATTCTCGAAATTCGGAGGGACGATACGTCGTGCGTCTCCCATTTAAGAAAGGCCCTCCTATCGAAATCGGGGAGTCTCGGGTTCAAGCCGAGAAGATGTTAAATTCGCTAACTCGTTGACTTCGTGACAAACCGGAAGTTATGAAAGACTATCACAACTTTCTCGACGAGTACGAACGTCTCGGACACATGCGACCGTTATCTCCCGCGCAAGACAACGAACAAAGCGTCTATCTTCCACACCACGGGGTGATTCGGGAAGATAGCGTTACCACGCGTCTCCGCGTCGTGTTCAACGCGTCAAGCGTCACCTCTAACAATACCTCTCTCAACGACCACTTGCATATTGGTCCGAAAAAGCAAACCGATATTTCCGCAATAATTGCGCGGTGGCGCAGATACAAATACGTTTATTCGGCAGATATCGCAAAAATGTATCGCCAAATTCTCGTCGATTCTCGCGATATAAATTACCAAAGAATTTTATGGAGACGGTCTCCTCACGACGCAATAATTATTTTCCTGTTGCTAACCGTGACTTATGGCCAAGCCTGCGCGCCCTTTCTTGCCCTTGCCGTTCTCGAGCAGTTAACTATCGACGAGGGTAAACACTTTCCCCTCGCCATCCCGATTCTCAGAGAACATATTTACATCGACGATGCCGTATTCGGAGCTGACGACAAGCCTCATATTCGACAAATTCGAGATCAGTTAGTTGCCTTATTAAAACGCGGCGGGTTCGAGTTAAAGAAATGGGCAAGTAACTCCCCCTCTCTTCTAGACAATATTGACGTCGCGGATCATGGGCTAGCCGGTAAAAAGCCCTTCGCGCAAGACGAACAGCTCAAAATTCTCGGTATCGGGTGGAACTCTTCTAAAGATGTTTTCGAATATCGCGTCGCGCTTTCGGATAAAGTTCCCGATACCAAACGTACTATATTGTCCGCTGTCGCGAAACTTTACGATCCGTTGGGCTGGGCCACGCCTGTCACGATCGCCGCGAAAATCCTCATGCAAAGGCTCTGGCAACTTAATATCCCGTGGGATGAGCTTCTTTCCGAATCGGTTTTCGCGAGATGGAACGATATATATTCACGTTTATCAGCTCTCGGTCACGTGCAAATTCCTCGTTGGAACGGCCTCGGGCCTGATGCCGAACGCTCCGAAATACACGGTTTCGCGGACGCTTCGAATCATGCTTACGCCGCCGTTGTCTGTATAAAAGTAGTGTCTTCGTCGGGCAAAGTCACGATATCGCTGCTTGTTGGTAAATCTAAGGTCGCTCCTTTGAAAACAATAAGCATACCTCGACTCGAATTATGTGCGGCCTTGCTTCTAGCGCGACTTATTGATTTTGTTCGAGCGTTAAACGGTTATCAAAATCTTCCGTATTATTGTTGGACGGATTCCAACATCGTGCTTGCTTGGATCGCTCAAGATCCTTCGCGCTGGAAGACGTTCGTCGCCAATCGCGTTACTCAAATTCAAGCTCTCGTTCCACGTGCCTCATGGCGACACGTCTCAACTCACGATAATCCCGCGGATTGCGCGTCGCGCGGCATTTTCGGCGATGAAATTCTAAATCATGAACTATGGTGGCACGGCCCTTCCTGGCTCACTCTCAATTCCGACGAATGGCCGATCGGCGACACGCGTCTTCCCGAAAGCGCTCCCCTCGAGGAGAAAACTATCGTTTTGCAATGTCACGCCCCCGATCAATGGGATCTCGCTACGAAATACTCCTCATGGCCTCGGTTGATTCGCGTCACCGCGTATATAATTAGGTTTACCCGTTTCTGTCGTCGCGATCGACCTTCCGACTCGCTCAACCTCGCGTTGACCACCTCTCCTCCCTCGAAAAGTATCTCGCTCTCTGCGCCCGAATGTAATCAAGCTAAAACCTTTTGGTTTAAACAAATTCAAGCCGATCTGTTTTCGAGCGAAATCAAAACGTTGTCACGAAATCAAAACATATCGACTAAAAGCTCGATTCTCTCTCTTCGACCGTTTTTAGATCAAGACGGAGTTCTACGCGTGGGTGGGCGCCTCGGCAACGCTCCCTTACCATTTCCCGTACGTCATCCTATCTTATTATCTTCGCATCCCCTTGTCAAGCTCCTCGTAAATCAAGCTCACTTACGAGCCTTGCACGCGGGACCTCAGCTCACTTTGAATATTCTCCGTCGCGACTTCTGGATCATTCGCGCGCGCAACATAGTCAAAGCGGTTATACATAATTGCGTTACATGCACGCGCGAGCGAGCGGCAGTTCCTACTCAAATCATGGGCAATCTGCCCGAGCCACGCGTAACCTCGACAATTCGCAGTTTTCTGCACTGCGGTGTGGATTATGAGGGACCAGTTCTTATTCGCGCTTCCTCCGGTCGCGGTATTACATCCCGCAAGGCGTACATAGCCTTATTTGTTTGTCTCGCGACTAAGGCTATCCACCTAGAATTGGTTGGCGATTACTCCACTCCCGCGTTTCTAAACACTTATTCCCGGTTCTGCGCTCGTCGCGGTCTTCCGCAATGTATGTATTCCGATAACGGAACTACCTTCGTCGGGGCAGACCGAGAAATGCATCGAGCGTACAAATCCGCCGTTCAAGACCCAAATTTTCTAAATTTAACCGCGTCAGATAACATTACGTGGAATTTCCTCCCTCCTTCAGTCCCGCATTTCGGCGGGCTATGGGAGGCGGGCGTGCGGAGTGTCAAAACTCATTTGCGTCGCGTCTTAGGGACTCACACTTTAACCTTCGAAGAATTCTTGACCTTATTGTGTAGAATCGAAGCGTGTCTGAATCATTACCGAAAAATTCTGGAAAATGTGGAGTAACGACTACGTGAACACTCTACAACAACGAGCAAAATGGCGAACGGTTAAACCGCCGATCAGTCTCGGACAACTCGTCCTCTTGCGCAATCCCACGTTGCCCCCGTGCAAATGGGAGCTCGGCCGCATAACGCAATGCCATCCCGGGCCCGACGGTTTCACGCGCGTAGTGACCGTGAAAACGGCCACTTCCGAATACCAAAGGCCCATCGTAAAACTATGCGTTTTACCGGTCAACAGCGAGGCGACGAGCAATTAATCATACTTCTTGCGTCAATGCGAGACGCGCGTTAGATCTAAGTATTATATTCTAAGCTAGTTTAAGCAATTCGTCTATGTTATTCCACGGCGGGCGGCGTTGCCCCATTAATTTTCTGTATGTCTCTGTAAACTTCTCGCGCTGATGTTTTGTGTTTTTCTATTATCCCGCATTATTTCGAAACTATCGTTCCGAGGCGGGCGGTATGTTCGAGATCCGTCGAACTTTTCTACGCGAAACATCGGCTCGAAAACATTATTATATTTAACATCGAGAAATACCGATGTTTATGTTGTTCAAGCTCTGTCGAACTTGTGCGAAATATACGTTCCCCGCGATCCCCGCGCCCTCGAAGCCCATCGATCGCGATCACGCGTTACGAGAGTGCTCCCTTATTTGTC
>NW_020212118.1:0-2729 GCF_003070985.1 Temnothorax curvispinosus | reverse complement strand
GGCAAAACGACCTCATATCCAAGTATTTTAATATCATTAGTATTATTTCATCCTGCAAAAACAAAATATAAAATTTTAATACATGAGATTATATTATAATAAACTATTACGAAAAATGAACTTCGAATATTTTACAGAAAGCGTAGAAAAACTGTCACGTTGCTCCTTGGATTCTCCCGAAGAGAGTTTGATATCTTCTATAAATTTCACATAATTCCAATGATTTCTTAATAAAGGGTGATTCACATATCCCTGCTTAGAAGATGGCACATCTTCCTTCCGAAATACTTGCTTGTGCGCGAGCTTGCTCTTGTGAAAATTCGTTGCTATGTCGCTGCAAATAACATTGGAACACAAATTTATTTTTATTATTAACACTACGCTGACAACGTGTTTTTAAAAGCGTTTCTATGTAATAAAAAATCTATAAAAATTCATTGTGTCATCTTTAAAATTTCAAAAAGTGATTTCTACAGAGGCCGGAACTATTGCAATTTCTTTTTACTGTAAAATGCGAGTTTTGATAAATAATAGCATATTTTGGAATGTGTGACTAAAAAAAATTATTCAAGGGTTTTATAGTTCAACAATGGTACTTGAAAGAAAAATACACGAAGAGAACCTAAAAGAAGTTGAATTATTAAAGGACTTAAAAATTGGTACTTAATTTTGGTATACAGAAAAAATGAGATTCGGAAGACAAAAGCAATGCTATTTTTTTTTAAGGTTACTTCTTATTTATTATTTATAAGTAGGATCAATATTGAAAAAAAAAAAAAAAAACACGTAAAATGCAAAATTACTTTTCCGTGGACAAAATTAACGAGATAGAGCCAGTGATGCTAGACGGCAGACGAAATAGCATGCTACAGCATGTAAAGGGCATGGCTTTGCAAGGCACAGAAGGGATCCTTCATTAAAAGATCCCTAAGGCATAGTAGAGTCACGACATCTTGAGTTTCGGCAAAATAAGAGAGAAAGAGAAAGCGATATACATTCTTATCGCTTTCTCTTTCTCTCTTATATTTCTTTCTCTTTCTGTTTCACGTACTTTTGCCGAAAATGCGAACCAATCAAAAGTTGCTGCTACGTACGTGTCGCGACTCTTATTAGAAGGACTCTAAGGGCCTAAAGCAGAAAGGCTGTCTTAATGACCTTAAGGCATATATAAAACACTGCCAAGACAGCCATTCTGCTTAGGCCCTATTAAGGCACGGACAAGCTCCTCCATCCGTGTAGCCGACACGCCGAGCGTAACATGCGCTGTTCCGTCTGTCGTTTAACATCCGAGGTGGACCCCCTGGGTCTTTGAAGGCACACACTACACTTCGATCGCGCAACGAACTGTCGAACAGTTCGCTTGGCAGTTACATGCCCACTATAACCAAGTTTTTTTGTGGAGGAGAGCCAACGTAAGCGCTAAAGCTATTCCCGTGGGAATCATAAATGAAAAATCGACTGTGCCTTAAAAGTCCCACAGTGTCCGCGCAGTGTTAAGAAAATAATATAAAATTACTTAATGTCGACAATTATAATACCTTTTATAAATAACGCAATATTTAAAAAATTCCTTTTGAAGATCAAGTATATCCAAGTATGCATTTTTATAATCACGTGTTGTATTATAAGGGTCAAACAATTTACAGTAATGAAGGTAGTAGTCCATAGAAAATGGTTCTTCTTCAATTCTTGAGAATTCTTCAGAACAACGAATAGGACAAAATCTCTCTGAACAAGAATGTCGTTGTGCCCGAATGCGGTGTAAGAGATTAGTTATACTCTTATCTTCAGGATTTTTAGGAAAAATCAATTTTGATGTACCGATCAGCATCACAGCATCTAGCTGTGTGCAAGAGTTGGATATAAACTGTAGTCTGAGCATTTTGGTTTTAAAGTTACAAGACCGTAAAGCTGGAGAAAAAATCCGTGATTCCGACGTGAAAAGTTTGAAAAAATTTGGTTGACGAAGTTTGTAGAATTGAGGCGGTCCATCCCATAATAAAATCCACCGACCCTCATCTTCAGAATCTTGAGCCCAAACTTCAGTTACGTTCCCAAAATTATATACTTCATATATAGAGATTCTGATTGGATATACAGCTTCATGAAACTCGAGATCTTCAAAATAAAAATTATAACCTTTTTTGAACACAAACATTTTCCTTAACAATATCTTATTTATCAATTCAAATGTTACATACCAATATGATGAAAATAATAATCTTTTTCAAACTCTAGTACAAGAGTATATGGCACTTGTTTCTGCCATGGAGATATTGAAATATCAACATCATACTTCTTCTGTATTAAAGAGTAAAAAAAGTACTGAATATTACCAAATGTAGCATAAATTAGATTTTGCGATTATATACTTTCTACAGAACAGAAAATACACATACCAAAAGAAAATCTTCATGGCTTGGAAAATTGCTAGGTATTCCAATTATATTATTACGAATATTACTTAGGCTAGCAGTATTCTTACAGTCCTTTGTGGATATATTGCTATCCTTCACAAATTGATAGATGAAATCAACATAATCCTCTCCTACCGCTACTCTGTCAGTATAAGGATATCTGACATCATTCTCGTAATGTAAGGAATGATAATTGGATGTCATATTCTTTCTCTTAAAAAAGATGGAAAATATAATTATAATAGTCTAAGAGCTGACGGACACATTTGGCCAAGTAATTTTCTAAAATACGATTTTCCGTTTTAACTAGCG
>NW_020212117.1:0-4373 GCF_003070985.1 Temnothorax curvispinosus | reverse complement strand
GATAGCTGTGTTTCAAGTCCGACAAATAAATCGGCGCGCAGTTTATTAAGTTGGAATATATGTATATATATACATTATAATTCGTTACTTCTGTAACTATTAATTTCTTTACTTGTGCACCACGTACCGCGCCTGACTCGTATCGCCGTCTATTAATTTGTTATTGTATATTTTCTATTAATTTCCTGTATACACAATTCTTTTTATCGTATATTGCCACAAATATTCACATAGATGATCGACCAACTTATCTTGTTTAATACCACCTCTACTTAAACGAACTTGTAAAGCACGCCCACGAACCCATGTGGCACCTCGTTTCGCATGGAAAGTATATGCGTGAACTATTTCGACATATATATTAGTCATTTATGCTTTTTAATACTCAAAATAACTGCTACATTTCTCAAATTTTTTTGTCAATAACTTTTGAATAAAGAACGAGCGCGGGCTGAAACCTTCTGAAGGTCACTCAGGAGGATGACCTTGACAACATATTAAAATATCAAGGTCCAAGGTAGCCCCCTCGATGTACACAATTACCAGAATTTTTTATGTTCTAGTTGCATCAGGAGGCTAAAACCCCATAAGAACTCATCGATCGATAAATAGATTATTTTAGCATTATTTTTAGACAGATTGACTTAATGGAGAAAAATGGAAAAGACGAAAAAACAAAAGTTGTTTAACACCCTAATTATAATGGCGAAGGTACTTTCACATGGTTTGTATAAAATTGGAAATAATGTAAAAACAAATTATATTTGTGTTTATTTATGTGTTCGTATTTTATTTTTATTCTTTTATACTATTAAAATATAGTACAATGTTTAGGATGATTATGAGAAAACTTGGATAGCACGTTAACTTGTTTATGGGATGTTCATCGCACACTCCCTTATTTTTATTGCAAGTGCAATGCTTCCTTGTTTTCCTTTGCTTTCCATTCAAATCGCGGCAAACATAATAGCTGTCGACAACTACATGTCTAGCAAGCTGATTCTGTAACTCTTAACGACAGTTTCGTTATCGTTAAATTGTTGTTGCGCAAATATTATACATGGTAAAAAAGCAGCGCAAAAACAATATAACGATAACAAAACTGTCGTTAAGAGTTACAAAATCAGCCCGCAGTTGAGTCACGTCTTTGGGCAGTAGAAGAACTTGCATATGCTAGGGAATGTATTTCACATTCAGGAACGTTTTCTGCAGCAGAACGTATAAATGATTTTCCTACTATAGTGAGATATCAGGCGCGTGCTTTAATGTTTGTGAGTGTGTGTGTGTCACAGCGCTGCAGCGGAGATAAGTATCTCGCTGTTTGTCACTCCCGTATGAACATTGCAGTTTGTCGTTTGCACCATTTTGCCAACGGAGCCGGATTTTCAGAGAAAAGACCAGAAAATCTACTATTCACTTCAAATTGTCATAACTCAGTAAAAAAAAAATTAAAGAGAAAATGTTAAATTTTACGATATAATCAATAAAATTTGGAGAATAAATTTTGTTCTCCACGTGTACGCTATAAAAGTTGAAGTGTATTCTTCAATTTTGCAATGTCCAATTTAAATTAGCGCCGTTTGTAGTAAAATTTTCGCAAAAAAACAAGTCTCAAAGCATTCGACAGCTGAGGACTCAAGCTTTACAAAGCTTTAAAAAGCTTTAAAACATCACTTTGCGATCATTATTCACAAAAATATGTAACTTTGAATTAGGTGCTTTTTAACGCTAATTTCAAGTAGCCCAAATTTTTTGCGGGTAAGTGTATATGAGTGAAATTATTTTCGCTAGAAAAAAAATTATTTTCCATGACATTATCTGATTTACTAAATATACTAACATTAACAAAATTTACTAATTTGAAGCTGAAATACTAATACTTAGCATTGCTTAGGCAAATATACCATCAATCAAGAGAAAAGAGAAGAGATATATAGATTTCCGTCCACTGCTTTTCCGTCAAATATATCTCTGTGCTTACGAAGAGATGATTTGTCTCAAAACTAGACATTTTAACGTCAATCGAATCCTGCTGCTTGCCGTTGGTTTGTGGCCTTACCAACGATCGCGAGTCGTTGAACTTCAGTCAATTTTATTCCTTGGCACTCTGATAATTTTCATTATATTCCAAGTATGTTAAGATTTTAATATTATTATTATGAAATAAGCTACCAAATATTGTATAAACGTTATTTTAATTACACCTATCAAATTTCAAATTATATTGCATAATATTTTATTTTATTAAAATAATATTATTGTGATACAATCATATCCGAATATTAATTACCTGCTGTGTTTACTAATTTATTGTACATAGTATACAGAGTAACAAAGAATAATAAAATTACAGTTTGCTAATCAGACTAATCTACTGTTGCTTTTTTTACGGCTAATTTATTTATTGAAAATCATTTCTTGCAGTTTACCACATTCTTGACGTCAAAATGTACTCCAGAACATATTTTCGAGATTATTTCTACTACGTTTTTCTTTACATGCTATGTGATCAAATATAATTCGTTTTGGATTAACGCCGATACTGTAAGAGTGTTAACAATCATATATGCATTAGTGATAAACAGAATTTTTGAATGTAAAACTATCGGATTTTTATATTTCTTACTTATTAGGACTAAATTTATCTATTTATTCTTAATTTTCTTTCAGTTTTTCATGATTTGAAGAACTCTATTTGTATTATAATTATAATGTAAGGAAATTAAACAGAAATAACATAGATATAATTCCGTCCCAATCAAGAATGCAGAAGTTTGACTATAAGCATTTTGAAAGAAGCATGACCATTTTTGGTGATTTCTGAGCCCTTTTCTATACGGTTCAAATATTATTTGTCATAAAGTCTTGATTCAATGCTATGCGAGTTTTTCTGCAGAATGTGCAAGAGAGGCCCTATTAGATTTGTTAGGAAACATGATCTTTGCCTAGTTTTCAATTTAATTTACGATATTCTTTTTATATTATCCTATAGATTTAGATCCCAGTAGAGCCTCCATTGAGTTCTATCAACTACATAATGGTGCATGGTTGTTGCATGCTTGTCTTGATTCGGCTAAGTTTTTGGATGCTTTATGTTATTTCGCCGTCATGTCAAAAAAAGACAGAGAGATATTTCGATTTTTTTGTGACAAATCCCCTGTAGTGATGTCCTCTTCTGGAGCCATACGTGGAAGGGAAATAAAACGAGCGTGTGATACATGTACTCAGCTGTCCGTGCAGATTCAACTCGAAGCAGTATATTAATTGTGCTAAACACGTACGAGCAAACGGCATGTACAAACTCTAATAGCGTTTTCTACTGGAAAAACTAGTGCAACACTCGTGCACACTGGTGCACGCTGATGCACACATATTTTCAGTGTTTAATGTTCTACTGTGTTTAACTTGACAAATTTCTGTCAATAGTACATTAAACACTGAAAATATGTAAACTAATTTTCACATTAAAACAATAAAATTACATTCACAATCAGTGTGTACACTAGTTGCACTAGTTTTTCCAGTAGAAAATGCTATAAGTGTGCATTTATGTTGAACGCGCACGCGCATTTAAAAATATAACCTACTGACAGGAGATAATGATCCCGTTCAAATTTGACACGTTATTATGGAAGTACAAAGTACTTTATATCTTAATCGGATATAAGAACCGAATGAAGCCGCAGATGCCATAAAAGGATACTACTGTCATTGTAAGAATAGTCTTCGCACAGTGGATTATTGCGTTATATCCATGTTATAACAATATCATGGTGTTCGGAATATGGTAGACATTCCTTGCTTATTTCGCTCCCAGCAAGCTTCTTGGATGACATGACTGCAAACGTAGAAAGTGGTGATTTGAGTGATGGGTACGAAAATAGTGTCCTGTACTCAAGCTATATTCCTCTCCTGCATTAGCTGCAAACTTATGCTACTGGTTACGTTAATATTCTAACATAAGCTTCTGAATAAACCTTATTTTATTTGCGTAGAAAAGGGCTTAGAATAGTCAACCTCCTTTACAAAAAAAAATGGGATAATATTATTGACAGATAAGGATTTCGCTGGATCGGCTTCAAGATGTATGTAACGAGCTAAGAGATGAGAATGAAATCGCTATTCTAAAAAAATATGGGAGCAAGGCAAAACGTTACACAACTGCAATTATACGTAAGACATGATGTCGAGTCTTCTGTATGTTTAAAAATTAGATTAAACATAATCATAAACACATTTTTTTCAAGACAAAACAAGATTCTGTCTAGCCTCAATATAAAAAATTAAAAGACGACTGAATGTTTGATATATAAATATATATATGTGTGTGTGTGTGTGTGTGTGTGTGTGCTTTCTAATTTTACAAAATTTCT
>NW_020212116.1:0-10990 GCF_003070985.1 Temnothorax curvispinosus | reverse complement strand
CTCGTCGTCGTTGGCCGGTCGCTGTTGCGACCTGGTGCGGCTCCTCAATGGGGTATGCGTCACCTTCGCCATACGACTATTTTTTCTTCCGCCTCGCACTTTCGGCCGCATGGTACCGAAGTTCTGGACGTCGGTTGCGGGATTCAATCTTGTCCTGATCACGCCCGTACGTTGTCGAGACGTGTTTGTTTAGACCGTGCGTGCACTACGTTACGGTCTCGCGTTCGTTGTCGCACGTTGTTATGACGCGTCGGATCGGTCTCTCACTGCCCTCGAACCGAAATAATTTTCGCGGCCCTCGCACTGTGTCGGCTCTATGACTTGTCGTACACTTCACGCCCGTACGTCGTCGTATGATTCGGTAGTGTCGCCACGTCAGTTTGTCGACGCGCGACTTCACACGCTTCACGCACGTTGTTGTGACGCGGTTGCACTTTCTCGTCGTCTGGCCTTGTCGCGCTCGGTGCTCGCTGAAAGCTGTGTCGTGCCGTGATACCCTCACTCCCTGACGCACTAACATTTTCGCACTTGTCGTGCCACTTGCTTCGACACCTTTGTGTCCCACGTCACCGTCGGCTTGCTCCAACGATGTCCGCGTCTTCGTTGCTATTCGCACGTTAGACTCGCTAAACGCGCACTCCGAGTCTATGTATAAGACCCGTGACCTTGAATACTCCAATCATACACGTACGTGTCCTATCACGGTCGCCATTTTGTTTTAGGTCACGAAGATTTTAACCCCGCCGAAGCATTGAGGTATCTCCCACCTTGGCTGTTCCGCTGTCTCAGTGTGAAGAGCCGCAGGTCCTTGTCACGCGATCGGTGTATGTCGAAGGTTATGTGCTCCTCGTGCAACTCTACTGTAACCGGACGGTACTACAGGAGGCACGAATCAACGCTGCGTGTCCTTAGAAATCAACGGTCGCCACTCGGTTTGACCTTTGAACCACCGAGAAGGTAAGTATCGAACGATTTCTCGAATCATTAACTAGACTAATTCTCTTCTTTTTTCAGGTTCCTGCCACCGCTGGATCATCGCCGTCATCGATCAGGATCAACGCTGCCACCGGAATCCAGGATCAACGAGGGACTTCGAGTGATCGTCGACAATGGATCAGGTAAGTAGAAGGTAAGTCCAATTTAATAAATTTTCGAAACTTTTCGAAAAGGATGTTTAATTTATTCAATTATATTGATTTCCAGTGTTGGTTGTACACAAAACTTTAAGTCACTCAAGATGTCGGACGCTCGGATACGTGGGCACATACGCCCAGTTAATCTACGACGCACGATCTTGTTTTCGGTCTAAAAAGGCCGTTCGTCTTTGTAAAGACGACAAATAACGCGTTCCGCGGGTGTTGCCGGTTGTTACGAATGTTGGCGAGCCGTAATTATAGCACTTGTATGACGATCGCGGTGACTTAGCGCGACGAAACAGAGCGAAGTTGATTACGTGTTACACGCTCGAACATCCCCGACAGACTGCCTCGAGTTGTTTGTCTCGTTCGAGCTCCCCACTATCGGCTCCGTACATCCCCACTCCGACGGATATTCCGCTTTCTCTCGCCGCTAACTGCGCGTCGGCCTTCGGTAATTTTCCACGCGGGTGTTTACGCCGTTCGCGCCGAGCCCCGTGGAAATTTCCATGCTCATTGCGCTCGCGCGGTCGCTCCGTCCTGGCAACGAGGTAGCCGTTTTTCACTTCCCTAAATTTCGCGCGGCCGCTGACGCCGACCTGTGCGCCAGGTCTTTTACCACGTCTACGATCTCCATCCGGGCGACTTCCCTGAAGAAGACGTCCAGGTGCAGACCACCGGGCCTGCCGACGACCCCTCCTGACGCTTATTTCGCACCTGGTACGACGCTTTCCGCGGTCTTTCCCCGTGGAAGATGTCCAGGTTGCGAGACGGCGGACGGTTCTGTGACTTTGTTATCGGCCGTCAGATTTCGATGGCGACCAGATATGAACGTTCTCGGGGACGTCCCTGTTAGTCAGGGATACTTATTCCCCGGGGATGACTCACCTGGGGCGAGTTCCCGGACGGTCCGCCGTTTCGTTACCCGGGCGGCGGGTCTCACCGGGACCCGGCTTCGTGGGCTCGGCGAAGTGCCCCCGAATGTCAGGGGTGCTCAACTCCCGGAGATGACGCCTTTAGCTCGACTTCGCGGACGGTTCGCTATCTCCCGTCCGCGTTCGCGTATCGCGTCGCCGATCCCGTATGCTTGACTCGGGGACCACGTGCCCTCGTCAGGGGCGTATTCTTTTACCCCAATGCCGTTGGTTTGCAAGTTTTCCGACCGCGCGCGATTTCTGCTATTCCGTGGCGCGCATCTTCCTCTTCGGATCTCGGACAATCGTCGAGGCGCCACAATCGCTGTTCCGCAATCGCGGTCCGCCAGTTTGCCATACGCCGTCCTCCCGTTCCGTGAGCGGCCTCGGTATTCGCATCGCTGGCTGTGAGCAACCCAAGGAACCTGAAACAAAATAATGGGCAACTGCCCGACGACGTATTCTGCGTCTGAAACGCCATATCGCTCCGATCCATTCCGTTTCTGTCACCTCCTCCTTACTGGTCCTCGCCGGTGATGCGCGCGGCTGCAAGGTTCCACACAAATCAAAACACAAGCAACGCTCGTTAACGTTGAGGGTTAACACATACCCAACACCAGGAAACATTCGGACTAAGTCCGCATCACGGGCCGATTCAGCGGCTATAGTTGTGATCACGCCCGTCCCGCCCCCAGGCCCCCCAGAAAGGGGGGAGAAGGGGAGGGAGGGGCGCGAAAAGAGAAGAGATCCCAAGAACCCCGCCGCAGGCCGAGGAAACCCAGAAGGACGACCACCCGCACCTTGCAGCCACAACGGGGCCTCCGGCAAACCCACTGCAGAGCAGTGGGGCCGGAGCCCCGCAAGCACAGCGGTGAGCGGCGAGACCACGGGCGACCGACCCCCAGGGAACCCCCAACCCATCGCAGCGGAGCTCCCAGAAAAAACAATTAAATATGTGTGTATATAGATACAAACTAAAACTATTTTATGTTACAGGGCCATCCGGTCGCCCATAGGGAAGCCCGCACGCCGACCGCCCCCAACCCACCACCCCCCAGGGATCCGGGAACGTCGCCGAAGCGACGCACCGGACCCCAGGAGGAGGAGAGCCAGAACCGGCCCGCGCCCGGGCAAACCTGGAACGACAGGAAGACCCCGTCCGCACGCAAATAAATCGCATAACGAGATAACCGCACGCAATGACAACGCCGCAATAAAATCGTAGGCAACGCGACTATCCCTGATCAAGGGCTTGTTGCTGTCTCCTTCGCTCGTCCTCTTCCTTACGCTGGAGAACCCGTTCAACAAAGACCGAAAACGCGTTCCAACGCTCTTTGGAATTACAGATTCTGGCGATGACGTTTCTCAAAGATAGGTCTTGTCCTATTGCAGCAGCGAGTTCGCCACGCTCCAGGGCCCAAAAGTGACACACCTCCAAGGTGTGCTCCGGGTTGTCCTCCACCAAATCACAGTACCGGCATATCGTAGAATCCTCCTTACCAATTCTATGCAGGTAGGTGCCGAAACATCCGTGACCTGTTAGGAATTGAGTTATCCTATATGTGAGGAAGCCGGCACTGCGATCCAACCAGTCGTCAAAGCTAGGAGCAATTGCTTCTCTAGTTCTCCTACCTGGGAGATTTGCGCGCGTGACATGGGTGCGCCATTGCTCACGCAACACTTCCCATTTCTCTAGATGTACGGCGGGAGCCGACACCTCGTTATAGGTCCCGTTCTCCTTCATTCTTCGATGACGAAGATATGTTCTCCTCAAGAATTCTGCGTACAGGTGCAGAGGCGGAACACGGGCCAGGAGCGTGGCCGCCTCATACAAAACCGTACGATACGCCATGGTGGTTCTCAGCGCTGAGAGACGAAGTGCGCGGCGCATCAGTCTTTGCTTGTTTTCGGAAGCTGTAAACTCTCCGCTCCAAATAGGAGCGGCATAGAGCACGATAGATGTTGCCACGGAGTAGTATAAACGGCCTTTATTTTCTATGGGCCCTCTAAGATTTGGCAGGATCGCGCACAAAGCACGGTTCACCTTTGAGATCTTCTCGGCGACGTAGTTAACGTGTGCGTTAAACGCCCAGTTCTTATCGATGATAACGCCAAGATACTTCATACTGGTAGAAATTTGATATTCTGTCCCTCGTAGGCGAAGTGTGAGTTCCGGGGACAGTGTCCGAAGAATACGGCCTCCGTCTTAGGCCAAGAAACAGACAGGCCAAGGTCTATGATGTTAATCATGAGCCTGTCGAGGCACTCAGACGCGAGGGCACACGCAGAGTCAAAATCATCTTCGGCCACAAGCAGCAGAGTATCATCGGCGTAACATACGACGTGGGAATCCCCTGGAAGCAGGGTGCGCAACACCTGATCAAATCCCAAGTTCCAGAGCGGAGGACCCAGCACCGAACCCTGGGGAACCCCTCTATTAACACGCCTGGTGCGTCTGGTGCCGTCAGACGAGGTATATCTAATTGTTCTGTTTCTCAAATAATCCTCTATGATACGTCTCAGGTATTGCGGAAGGCGCTTATTCCTCAGAGCAGCTCTAATCCTAGAGTGCTTGATGGAGTTAAACGCATTTTTTATGTCCAACAAAACGGCTAGCACAACTCGACCGTTCGCGCGGGCCTCGGTAATGATGTTCTTTACCAGAAAAAGAGCGTCGGTCGTGGAACGCATCTTACGGAACCCGAATTGATTTACCGAAAGGTCATATCTAGGATTCTGATCGAGATGATTGGCCAAACGATTGGCAATAATGCGTTCAAAGACTTTTCCCGTTTCATTCAGGAGGCAGATTGGCCTGGCTTTAGGCACCTCACCGCGCGGTGGAATATCCCCCTTGGGTATTAGTACGAGGTCCGCTAGCTTCCACCTGGATGGGAAGACCCCAGACTGCATGAATATATTGAAATTGGCTGTTAGTCGATGCACCATGCACGGAGGCAACTTTTTAAGGACGGTTGCCTTAAAACCGTCGGGACCAGGTGCCGTGTTAGTAGTCTTCTTAGCAGCTATTGCCTCCTCTACTTCGTCCGAAGTAATAGGGGTTCTCCCCGTCTCGCAGTCCCCCAGGTTAACCCGAGACAGTTCCCTACCGGGCGGAAACAGATCATCCAGCAGACGGTTTAATACTTCCGGCTCAAGGGTGGAACTGAGCGCAGGAGTGGGCTTTCTGAGTTTTCCCAAAACCAGCTTATAAGGAAGACCCCACGGGTCATCCCTAAGCGTATCAATAAGCTCCTGCCACGCGGCAGACTTAGCGTTCTGGATCTCATGTTTGAGATTCTGAGTAGCGACCATGTATGCGGTCCTTTTGGCCTCCAAAACCACCGGGGAGTCTCTGCGTCTGCCGCGAGTTCAGGCTCTCCTCGCGGCGATAGCCTCGGTTCTCAGATGTGCAATTTGGTCGTTCCACCAATGGGCCCTATCCACTCTGGCAGTGCGCAGGCGAGGGACCGCCGCCTGACACGCATCATAGATACAGTCGTTGATCCATTTATTTGGGCCCACTCTGTTCAGATACTCCGGATCACCGGGAGTAACCGCGCACTTCCATTCGATGGCCTCCTGAAAGAGCCCGATATCCATCCTTCTAAAGTTCCACCTTCGGGGTAATGATGGTGTTATACGCCGAGAAGATGAATCCGCAACTTCAAAGGAGATATAAAGATGGTCCGACATGGACTTTAAATCTTCACGGACCGACCAATTGCGTACTCTGTTAAATAAGTCAGGGGAGGTCCAAGTGAGGTCCACTATCGAGGTCCCCTGGTGACTCGAAAACGTGGGATGATCTCCTCGATTCGCTAGTCTCCAATCAAGCTGCGACGCAAGCTCCTCAAGAGCATCGCCTCTGACATTAGATGTATTCGAACCCCAGGAAACAGAGTGGGCATTAAAGTCCCCGCAAATAACGAGCCTGTTATTATGAGCTACACAAGAACAGATCGTGGATAACTCCTCCAAAAAATCCGAGAATGCCGGGAGGTCCACGTTGGGAGAGATATAACAAGAAAGAAAGTAAAACTCTCCCAGTCTGATCAGGACGCAGTGTCTTCCACGAGCCTCCAACGTGGCGGGGCGCGTAGTGGCCCTGTTGTTAACATAGATAGCCGCCAGTCCGTTATGGCTGTGAAACCATAGCTGGTATGGGCTGTGTGATCTGGCGGGTTCAGAGATCGCGCAGACAGCGGCCCCCATCTCTCTTGAGTGGTGAACAAGGAGGTCCTGGGCCTCCTTGCTACCGTTCAGATTTAACTGGAGACACAGGGTCATCTCTGCGCCGCCACTCGACCGTTGGACACAGGTTCCTTACGTCTCCCTCGAACCGGCTCCACGCTCGTGCAGACATTGAGTGAACCCAGCCGGTGGTCGATGGGTCTTCCGGCCTCCTTGCAGATGACACAGCAGGGATCTTCTCTACAGTCACCGATTTGATGGCCGCGCTCACCGCATCTAAAGCAGGCGCCCGTCCGGTCCTCCGGAAAGTTGCACGTGGTGCGGACATGACCATAGCGCCAACACTTGTAGCACTGTACTCGCCTCCAGTAGCTCAACTCGGGCAATGGTCCAACCAATTTTAATTTTACTCGTAGCCGAAATTTTGATGGCTGCAGAGAGGGGGCATTTGACCCAAACGGAGTTGAGTCCGTTATTCATCTTGCGAATATTACCTAATTTGACGAGATGTTTGTCGCAGTCTCCAACCACTGAAACTTCGTTGAGTATTTCTGTCGGTGAAATGGAGTCATCGAAACTCCAAATACGTAATTCTCCCATAGTAGTCGGGCGAGTGATGCGGATATTATTAACATCAAGAACTTCCCTAAGTTTGCCCACAAGTGAGTCGGCCTTGGAAGTGCCGTCCGCGCCAGGGATTTCGATAATGATCCCTCCATTAATGCCGCGTCTGATCTTGGAGGTCTCGATTCCAAGAGTATCCATATTTATGTTCTCGCGAGCTTTCTTCAAGATGTCAGCGTAACTGACATCCTCCTTGAGGCTCGTGATCGATACCGCGGCGGTTTTCGGCGGTCTGCGTGAGCGGGTAGTCGAGCGAGGACCATCTCCGAAAACCCCACGTCGAGATCCTTCTTTCCGAATTGTCGCTTCATCTCGTGCGGCATTCAAAGTAGGCGGCGCAGAAGTCTGCGGGCCTAGAAATTCCCCATCCGAGATACCAGAGGTCTCGGTATCATTCCTAAAGGATGCCCTTTTTATCCTTTTCTTCTTATGATATTCCTCTGGCTTCGAGCCGAACCTGGCACGTAGTTCGTCCATATTAGCCACCAGTTGTTGAATCTGTTGATTCATACTTTCCAACATGTGGTTCGAGTCAGTGTCCTCCTCCGAATAGAGAGCACGAGCAGGAGTCTGTATGGGAGTCTCTCTGTCCGGTTTCCTGATCTTACCGGGAGGAGATCTCTTCTTGAACGAACTAGGAGCCCCAATTACATCTGTCTCCGATCCCGAAGCACTCGTGGGATGTTTACGTAGTTTGACAGTTCTGTCTCGTAGTGTTTCTGAAGAGATAACTCTTGGTTTCCTCTGTGGAAGAGGGGGATAGTCTTCAATACGAGTTAATGATTCCCTAGTATTTGTCTTGCGGGTGTCAGCAGGACTATTCTCAAAAACCTTTAAAGAAGATCCTCCCGTGTTTGTGACGTCTCTCATGCTTTTCATCTCCCTGCGGAGCATCTCCATATCCTTGTGGAGGTCCTCGTTTTCCTTACGGAGTATGGAGTACTCCTTCTTCTGGAGCTCCTGCTCGCGGGTAATTTTACGCAATTGTGTAGTCAGATTTTTGTTTTGTAGTTCGAGATCCGCTACGTCACCAGCGGCACCCAAACGTTCACGATAAATATCTATGATTTCGCATATATTTGAAATCCCGTCTCTGAGGTATCCCGAGAAGTTTCCTTTAATATTTTTGCTGCTTGTTCTGATAATCTCCATTTTTTGGAGACATTCAGTAGCGCACTTAGTCAATTGATCCGTATCGTATGAACGTAAATTATTGGCAGCCACCGGATGTATGGTGAGCTTGTGTTTTGTTGTTAACACCGGAGTATAAACCTCATTTTCCGAGGTTGTGTATCTTCTTTTGAAGGGTTTGGCCGTATTTTCTGGAGAGTCTGACGGGAATCTCTCCTTCCTCTTTTCCCTGTTTGGGATAGACAGGGGGATATCCTCGTCATCATCGTCATCTGCGATCATAACCACGTCTCCAGTTAAATGCTGGTCCCGATGCATTGATCCCTCCAAATCAGACACGCCAGGAGGAACGAACGTAGGATCGGTCCTCGTGTCGTCCAAAGCCTGAGGATCCTCGGTTGTTGTAATATCCGCAATAATCCTTTTCGCAAGTGCAACTCCTTTGTCATATTCCTCTTCCATCTCCACCTCCTTGGTGGCTTCCTTCATCGTATCTGCGTCAGCAACTGCGCCTGTCCAATCAGGACGCAGTGCTATTTGTAAATTTTCTCTTAGCCCATCGCTTGATTTAGGACTTGACTTTTTAGGGCCAAGCCCATCGACACGGGGTTCGCTGGGACTACAACCCCCCCGCGCCGGTCTCTGGGTCTCCGAACCCCCTGAGACGGTAGCTTTTTTCTCTTTCTTTGTACCTTTCATGTTTGCGTTTCGTTATTTCAGGGGTGTGCTCCCCTTAGGACTAAAATTCGGGTGCACCTCGCCCGTGATGCATCCTAGGACCGCTCGACGAAGAACTCGCAGTGTCCGGCCACGAGTCTTGCAGTCAGATGTAAGACTGCCGAGATTATTAATCCCACGCAGAAAAGAGCAGTACGGGGATTAATTTAAAAATAATAATAATAAAAATGTGGAACGCTTCACGATTTTGCGTGTCATCCTTGCGCAGGGGCCATGCTAATCTTCTCTGTATCGTTCCAATTTTAGTATATGTACTGCCGAAGCAAGTACAACCTAACCTAACCTAACCTAACTTAACCTAACCTAACCTTGAAGCCGTGCACTAAGACGGTGCGCGGCCAATTACTCAGCCAGCCCAGGGTGGTCATCACCCGGCTGACACCGGAGGAGGTAAGCCGAGCGGGACGACGAGCAACGCCGCAACCGCGGCCAGTCGCCGAGGGGAGCTGGCGAAGCACGCCATCGCCGGTGCTGAGCCGTCAGATCGTTAAGCAATCTGCGATACTGGCGGGAGACGCGCGCCTATGGGGCTCTCCCGCTGAGCTAGAGGCGATCAGGCGCGCTGCCGAGGCTTTCGACAGCGCGTATCAGATCGAGATGTCTCGTGTCACGGTGACTGACACGATAACCATCACCGCCTTGTCGATGCAGCAGCCGTGGGAGCAGCCAGAGGACGAGGCGAAGGACTTTGTCAGCCCATCTAGCGGGGAAGGCGAGTCGCAGGACGAGGGGGACAACCCCGCATAGCGTTTTAAGATACACAGGCGTTCCGAGGACGGAATAGGGAAATCTTACCCTTTCTCTTTTGTACATAGTATTAATAAAGTTATACAGCCCATCCGTCCGGCGTTGTATTCAATAAGATATGCGACAGCGGTTGCTGGGCAGCGGCCCATTTAGCCTATAAGTCCTTTACCGCGATCCACAATCAGTTTCATTTTCTTTGCGGCACTAAGTGCCTGGCCCGACCAAGGGAGTAAATTATTTTGTTTGGTTTTGATGGGTGCGTGGATCCGCATTAGCACCATAACAATGATTGGTCGAGCCACACACAATCTTCGACGCGCAAACGCGAAGTTCGAGTAAAACGCGTACTAGGTGAACGAGAGTTGAGATGCCGACTCCTGACATCCTCAGGAGAGGATCAACCGAGAATCAGCGCGATCCAACCGCGTAAACATGGGGTTTGCCGGACATCCGGCAAAACAAGGTAAGGAAGCGCCGTAGCGCCAAATGGCTTGAACTGCCGCCAGAGGGAGGCTTCACCGACCTCTGGAGACTATCGCAAACATGATCCGATCGCGCAAACCCCAGGTTTGCCGGACACGTCACGGAATGACGAACGCGGCGACGCAGCGCCAAAAGGCTCAAACTGCCGCCAGAGGGAGGTTTCCCCAACCTCTGGAGACTATCGCGAGCGCGATCCGCTCGCGCAAACACTTGGTTTGCCGGACAAAAGGCTACTTGGCAAGCGAAGCGTCGTGGCGTCGCGGCATGAAATATGCATGTTCAGGGGTACGAACAGATCCTAAAGACCGAACGCGAACGCGATCTGACCGCGCAAACACCCGGTTTGCCGGACAGACTTAATATCGTGAACCGTGCGACCGTACGCAAGCGCGGCTCGCGTGGCGAATCCCCAGGCACCCAAGGTGGTGTTGCGGCGCCTTTTGGAGGAGGCAGTGCGTCTGCTGGCGAAACGGGTGGAGCCGGACGGCGCGACCGTGCCGATCGTGGGGACGGTAGAGGTGCCGGGACCGGCGTGCGAGGCGACAGTCTCGCTGATTCAGAGCCCGGGGGCGCAGGAGCGGGGTCTGACCCCGACAGACGAGATCGGAGTACCGACCGACCTGGGCGTGCTCAGGGAGATCGTGGGAATGCTCGAGGCCGAGCTCCCGGAGATCCCGGAGGCAGATACGCGCGCTTCTGAGGCGATGGCAGACGAGGGAGCGACTGGGGGCGAACCCGCCACAGAGGACCACGGGTCCACGGTGTCCTTCCGGAGCCCGGAGGGTAGCAGTGGTTCGGAGGCGGACGAGGCGGAGCCACGTCCAAATTAGTAATAAGTACAGCGTTCGCATTCCGAGGATGCGGTCACCGGCAGCAGCCGTTATCGATTTTGTTTGTTTATTTTGACGACTTAGGACTAAGGAGTGTGACCATATCCGGCGCATGAGTAGGCATAAGGCTGTTTAATTTTCAGTTACGAGTCCAATCCCGAAGGTGCGGATACAGCAGTTCGTGCGGCGGTGC
>NW_020212115.1:0-2491 GCF_003070985.1 Temnothorax curvispinosus | reverse complement strand
TATAGAATAGTTTTAGAATATTAAAATACATCATAATTAATTAAATTCTAAAGTATTAATAAACAACGAAAAATGCGGAAAAAGAGAAAGAGATAAAATAAAACTAAAATAAGTTTATTAATGCTTTCAGAATATACACTTTTTAAATATCTTCATGGTTTGCGTATCTTAATAGACTGGAAGACTAGATAAGAAAAAGATACTTATATATTGTACATTGTACATATCTGTGTGAAATAAAAATGCATCATTGTCTGTATAAATATAAAACAGGTATAGGAAATACTTATTAATGTTGCATATTAATAATTTTTTTAATAAACTGTCAAATTATGTGACATTTATAATTTAAAAGATATTAGAAAAGCAGAACATAAAGAAAAAGTTTCTTTGTGATATGCATATAATACTTAGGCTTAAGTATTATAATTATGTAATAATTAATTTGTTGTTATCAACTAACATGTCAGAATATCGATTGATGATTATAACATACATTATTTAACATCTATTTGCTATGTACAAAGTCTAAGGAAAAAATTAATTAATCAAAAATTATTGTTATCTGTGTAAATATAGTATAAAAATTAGATGACAAATCGTTATGCATTTGTAATTACAATTACGCGCAAACTGATTTGTCATCCACTATTATTGATTATCATAACTCACGTAAAATCTATTTTTATTGTCTAGCAGAAATTGGCTTTTGATTTCTCACGTGCATATATTACATACATCAAATTTATCGACAAATATTAATAAATGGGGTACTGACAACCAATTGTAAATATTACAATATATTTAAATGCTTTAATAAACTGCTTTAAAAAATTATTATGGTTAATTAACTACTCTATTCTAAGATAATTTTATATGATATACTTATGTATAATATTGTTATACACTTAATTGATAATATTGTACTTTTTTAAATATATTAATAACTAAGGAATAAATGCATTTAGATATCAAGAAATTTGTCAATATTTTATTACTGTATCTATTATCGTTGCAAATTTAAATTTTTATATATTAATTATAATTGCTAAGAAAAAATATTGTTAATTATTTCCGGTTAAATATAAGTCGACATAAGTCGACTTATATTTTAACATGTTCTGGTTGTAAAATATTTTCTATTTTTTTCCAATTTCTGTATTTCAAAATTAAACTTTTTTATCAAGCAATTCTATTTTATCATGCATATCTAAAATAAGTAATTTATTCTATCGCTTAATAAAGTTCTGTTGCATGTATGTAAATAAGTAATAAATTTATAAAAATTATATGAAACATAAATAAGACATAAATGTAAATACGATATGAGAAAAACCGGAAATAATAAACAATATTTTTTCTTAGCAATTATTAATATATAAAAATTTAAATTCGCAACGATAATAGATACAGTAGTCAAATATTCACAAACTTCTTGATATCTGAATGCATTTATTCAGGTTATTTGGTTATTAATATATTTTCAAAAGTGCAATTATTAGTTAAGGGTATAAGAATATTATAGATAAGTATATCATATAAATTTGTTGCCTTTTAAAATATGGATAGGTCAAGATAGAGTAGTAATTTAATTCCTTGAATAATTATTATTCGTCGATTTATTGTATGTGCATACAAAGTTGCATAAAATAAAAAAAGCTATAAAATAGAGTTTATTATAATTTATATAATTGATATAATATATATTATTATTAAATTTGTTTGTTTATTGTACGTTTACATGCAACAGAACTTTATTAAGCGATAGAATAAATGATTTGTTTTAGATATGCATAAATTACTTGATAAAAAAGTTAAAATATTAAAATGCAGAAATTGGAAAAAAATATAAAATATTTTACAACCAGACCATGTTAAAATTTAAGTCTTATATTTTGATAAATTGTTTCAAACTTAATAAAGATATTTTTACATTTCTTGTCAAGCTTTGTATGCACAGATAGGATTACAAGATTTTTAGCAAATATAAAATTATTTAATTTCGAGATTAAGATTGGATATAATTGAGTGCACTTACCAGTGCGATGCAGTGCGACCAGTAATAGAGTTGTACTCGTATGCAACACTAATCTGTAAAATATAAATATATTTAAATAAATATCTAAATTAATATTTTAAATTTCAATATTTTACAAAAATAATTATTACATGCATTTATATAACTTCTTATTCTTAATCTCTTTTCATAAATTCTTAATCTTTTGTAGTTTTCTGGCTTTTAATTAAATATTTATTTAAAAAATTACGTAACTTTACACAAAATCTTTTTATATAAAAACTTTAAAAAATTTGATAAATAGAATCTTTAATTCTTGCGTATTTATAATTTAAATAATTATAACTTTTTAAATGGTGTAAAATATTACGTGTATGTTGAATTTTATATAAATACAATACTTTATTAAATATTTTAAGCCTCTCAAATGTAAAAAATATGTAATACATTTTATAAGCTATAATGTTACGTTAT
>NW_020212114.1:0-1213 GCF_003070985.1 Temnothorax curvispinosus | reverse complement strand
AAAAAATGAATAGTTTATGAGGTACTTTATATTTCGCCAAAATGTGCTAGAATAAAATATGAAATATCTTGTAAACTATTAATTTTTTTACAACTATCTTAATACTTTTATATGTAGAATAATTAGAAAAATCATATTATGAAAAAAATGGCGATGACCTTTATGTGACCTTAAAAAATTGATTTATTTGAAAATTGGTTTTATCGATATTTGTCCTCTTTGATGCATCTTTTGTCTAAAACGTTTTTTTATATCTTCCATATTTTTCGAGATATTTGCCTGGGGCGTTTAAAATGGCACACCTTATATATAAATATATAAATACATATGTAAACTATTAATTTGTTAAGGTATTCCTTTCATGACACCAAAGTCTTAAGAATTAACTGATTTTTTGATACGAGAAAATTAAAATGCATATCTTTACGCCAGAAAAAAATTAAACTACATTACCGAACATATAAAGAAAAATTATGACTTTGAAAATTCGATATTTTATATGTGACGTTATCGAAAAAGTCTATTTTCCACATTTTAATGTAATAATTTGTTTATCAAATATTTTAAGATATTAAATATTAACTGCACTACATATTCGCTAAACTCTATACTTTCGATAGTACCGATAAAAATACAGAGTCACCGAATATTTAAACAAAATATTTAGGTTAAAAGTTGACTTGAAATGTGGTTTATAGATGAATATTTTTAATGGCGACTTTCAAGGAATTATTTGGCAACGCTGCAAGCTGTGCGCTCATGTCACACTTCAGTTCATCACGTACGGTTTATTATCAACTTTTATTTTCACGAATTGTCCTTTATTTTTGCCCACATTACTCCTCACTTTATGTTTCTTATCACTCATTATTATTATAAAATCTCTCTTTGATAAAAAGAAAATGTCACAATATTCTTTGATTAATGAAATTGACACTTACATTGACACTTTTGTTATCAACTTCACATTTTACAATCGGCGCCTTGAAAAACGCAGCGTTGTTATATTGTTCTGACAGTAAAATTGACCAAAAAATGAAAAATTTCTAAATACACATAATATTTTCACTTTTTTCTTATAATTAAACATAATCAATTATAACTTCATTTTATATAAGTTTAATGCAATATACAAGAGTTTGCTGAGACCCTGCTGAAGTGCCTAGAAAATACGCTCCTCCGTAAAAGGAATACCTTAATTATAACTCTAACT
>NW_020212113.1:2441-4501 GCF_003070985.1 Temnothorax curvispinosus | reverse complement strand
GTCTCAGTTTCGTAAACATAGTGTTTTGAGGTTAATTTGATTTTGTGAACAAATTAGGTGAACTGAGCAAAATTGATATCAGTGCCGAAGTATCCAAATTGCTTTCTACTCTGAAGGCTCAGAGCTCTGCGACTAACAAGACGCAAGCAAACTCGAATCAAGACGCGTTGAAAGCCAAATCGGCGCAAGATCCGAAGACGGATAGCGAGACGTCGTCGAGTCCGAGGTGATCAGAAATTGTAATTTATTGCAAAATAAACACATCTTTTCATAATTTTCGGTATATTTAATGTTTAATGCTTTAAATTTATAGAATCGATCTTCATGGCATACGATCACACGGATTACTGTCACAATAATAATATAAACATGTCCGAAAATGAAGAAAATGAAAACCTGAATTCTGAAGTGACGTTGGTGGACGACGAAGATAAAAATTTTGATGATTTGTTAATAAGTATTGTGAAAGAATATCCACATCTATATGACAGCAGTTGTAAAGATTATCGCGATGTGATAAAAAAAGAGAACTCTTGGTTAGAGATATCTAAAATTTTAGCCACGTCTCGTAAGTTTTATTTTTAAAAGTTTAACAATATTAACACACAATAAGCTATTCAATTCATTATTTATTTATTTATTTATTATTTATTTTTTTAAATTTATTTTTAGGTCGTTCACTTTACTTGTAACGTCGTAACCGTTACTTTTTTATAACAACCATTTGGTAACAATTAACGTAACAATTTTTTATAACGCTAATGGTAACACCAGGATGGGAATGCCACTTTTGAAACTCATTACCATTACGTGTTATACTTAATGAAAAAAATAACTTGTTACTTTATTCGTTACGTAACGAGTAAAAGTAATGCATTAGTAACAACGTTATTTTTACTCGTTACGTAACGATAGTAACTGTAACTGTAAGTGTAACTGTAACTGTAACTGTAAGTAACTGTATTTAACATATATTTCAGCGGATGTTTGCTGCAATCGGTGGACTCGTCTGAGAGAATCTTACTCTAAAGAAAAGAAAAAAAGACAAAATGAAACGGCAAATGGAAGTGGAGCCTCTAAAAGACGAGGATTTATATACTTCGAGTCTATGAAATATATTGACAAATTTGTCAAAAGTAGAAAGTAAGAATTCCTTACATTTGATTCTAATTGACATGTTTTACATTTTTATTAATCCACAAATTTAATCAAATATAATATGGTTTCAGATCGATAACCAACATCAAGTTACAAAAAACGTATAATATTTCTGATTGTTTAAAAGACAAGAATCTAAATAAAGAAATTTCAAATTGGGTGCAGCATGGCAAACAGACTCTGGAAAAAGAAAGAACTCCTTTGGAACAAATTGATGCAAACATATTTTCACCAATAAAAAAATGCCCAATACCGGAAACATCACCCACTATTAGTAATTTAGATGATGCGTCACGCGCATCTTTTCCTTCGACGACAGAAAGTAGTACAAATGATTTCGAACATGAATTATTGTCAACTCGGTCATCATCCGACACGACTAACTTTTCACGCCTTTCTCCAACGAGCGTAAGATCTACCGGCACTTTCACAAAGCCGTCATATGCGAAGGGCAAATTTAATCCTAATATATCAATTAAAAAAGACGGAAAAAATACAGAATCTGAAAACGATAAGTTCGAAGCGTCTTTTATTAATTTCAATCAAGCTATTACAGAGCATTTGATTTCTAAGAATGCAGACACTTTATTTGGCAATTTGGTTGTGGCGGAATTACAAAAATAGGATGATGATATACAACAAGTCAAGAAACAAGAAATCATGAAAATTTTGTGGAGAAAGGAAAACCTGTGAGCGAGATGATTTTTTTGATAAAATAAATAATTTGCATTTATTCGTAGATACATATAATATTAATAATAAGATATAATATTAATGTTTTAAGATGATACATATGATACATATAATATTAATGTTTTAAGATTGTGCGATATTAATTTTAGTAATAAAATATATGTGTACTGTTATACTGTATATATATATATATATATATATATATATAT
>NW_020212113.1:0-2341 GCF_003070985.1 Temnothorax curvispinosus | reverse complement strand
ATATGTGTACTGGTATACCTACTTTATTATTAATATGTGAGCGAGATGATTTTTGTGATAAAATAAATAATTTGCATTTATTCGTAGATACATATAATATTAATAATAGGATATAATATTAATGTTTTAAGATTATGCGATATTAATTTTAGTAATAAAATATATGTGTGCTGGTATACCTACCTTATTATTAATATGTGAGCGAGATGATTTTTGTGATAAAATAAATAATTTGCATTTATTCGTAGATACATATAATATTAATAATAAGATATAATATTAATGTTTTTTAAGATGATACATATGATACATATAATATTAATGTTTTAAGATTGTGCGATATTAATTTTAGTAATAAAATATATGTGTACTGTTATACTGTATATATATATATATATATATATATATATATATATATATATATATATGTATATGTATGTTATACTGTTATATATGTTATACTGTTTATACTGTTTATTTTATATTCACACAATAAATACATATTAGCATTACATTTCACAATATGACACGTATGTAATCAATCAATCAAATGTTTACATGTAGATAAAGTCTTGATTTTGTCCTCTCGTTACATAATCATGCTGCCAATTGACCATTCCATTTGGAGTCATAAAATAATTGCAAAGAGAGTCCCTAATGTGCGTCGCAAATGCTGCACCATTTTCGTTATTTTCAATAATTTCATCATTGTTTTCAAATTGTAAAATATTACCTTCTTTGTTTCTTAAGAAATTGTGCAAACATACAGTTGCCAAAATATATTTATTGATATTATCAGGAATCGCAGCGATCGGTCTGTTATATATGCCTCACTTTTTTGCCAAAATCCCAAATGTATTTTCTATTATACGCCGGGCTCGCGAAAGTCTATAATTAAATATGTTTTTGTGTTCCCCCAAATACCGTCCAGCATATGGCCGCATCAAATGCTTTCCAATGGGAAATGCTTCATCCTCAATAAAAAAATAAGGCACTTGTATATCGGTTCCGCTTAAGCAACCGGTTCTTTCTGGAATATCCAGCATCTCATTCGTCACATTCAAGTCGCTGTTCCCATAAATTCCCGCATCACTGTTCTTCCCCATTGACCCAATATCCACCAAAGTGAATTGATAATTGTGATCACACACAGCCAAAAGTACGATGCTGTATCGTTTGTGATAATTGAAGTACAGCGTACCAGAATTAGGGGGGCATTGAGCATCGACATGTTTTCCATCAATTGCCCCCAAGCAATGTGGAAAATTCCATAATGTCCAAAAACCCTCAGCAATTTGTAAATATTCTTCTCTTGAAGGAGCTCGTAGATAGATAGGACCAAGAAGTCTTCCAAATACGTCACACGTCTCTTTAATTATTTTATGTACTGTTGATAAACCAACACGATAGGCAAAAGCAACTTCTGGAACTTTGTCTCCAATCAGAAATCTGTAACATCATTATCAATATTATAATATTAATTGCCAAACTGTTTTTACACATATGTATTGTTAGACTACAAGTAATCCAAACACATACCGCAATGTAACAGCAACTCTTTGCTCTGGTTCAAGTGCCCGTGGACTTCGTTTCATTAAACTTGGATTAACAATGTCCATTAAGTGCTGGAATGTTGGCATGTGTCATACGTGTATACTTGTGGAACATTTGCGGATCTGTTTTCATCTCCTGAAAAAGATTGTAAAACGCTCTTTGCTGTCTTCTCCTTGTGTTAATTGGTCGTACCCAGACACGCCGACGGCGACAATGACGTTTACGGTTTCTACGACGTTGCACCAAAAGTGCTTCCATGTTGACCAGAGCAATTAACAACAAATCATCCATTTCTGTGAAAAGACAAATGTAATTCAATCCAATGCAGTCTTCTCGAATTAAAATCACATTCAGAATTGTATGAACTAATTGCAAAAACGTTAAAGAATGGCCAAACAGCGCAAACATCAAATATCAAAATGAGTGAAAAATATTCAATGATACATAAAAAATAATAAAGTATTATTCCAGAAAATTAACCAAATCAAGAGAATGTTTTAATAATGAATTTTTACACCTAAACTGTATATAAAACTTACCGAAAATTATGAGATGATGCGTTTATTTTGCAATAAATTACAATTTCTGGTGATCGCCTCGGACTCGACGACGTCTCGCTATCCGTCTTCGGATCTTGCGCCGATTTAGCTTTCGACGCGTCTTGATTCGAGTTTGCTTGCGTCTTGTTAGTCGCGGAGCTCTGAGCCTTCAAAGTAGAAAGCAATTTGGATACTTCGGCACACAAAATCAAATTAACCTCAAAACACTATGTTTACGAAACTGAGAC
>NW_020212112.1:0-3266 GCF_003070985.1 Temnothorax curvispinosus | reverse complement strand
TACATTTTTGAATATATTTAGTTTATTTTTCAATTCTGTGCTTGTCCCCTTTTTTTGTGGTCGTCTTCTACCTCGCGCTTTCTCGCGCTACCGCGTGCTCTCGAACATTTTGGTCCTTCGAGCCGGATCATCGCCGGCAACCGCGAGTTCGGGAGTGCCTCCTCCAACAGAAGACGACCATGAGTCTCGACCAGAGCAACATGGTCAGCAGCCAACACGAACTCTTCAAACGTATCTCCAGAGCCGAAGAGAACCTGAAGAAGATGGGGCAAGCGAACATCACCCTCGCCGCCATCGAGACCCGCATTCGCCTCCTCGACGACCTGTGGGCAAAGTTCGAGAGTCAGCACGACCTGATTCGAAACTGCTACAAGGATTCGAGCCGCTACGCAGAAAGTGAGTACGCTCAATCAGACTTACTCGAGGCCGCCGAGATGGCTTACGTGCAGCAGCGTAGCGTCCTGTCCGGCGAGGCCGATCGCCGCAAGCCCGCGCAAGCCTCCGCGCCGGTGGAGCACGGTACCGACCGCGCGTCGCGAACTTCGCTGCCCCGTATCCAATTACGGGAATTTTCGGGTTCCTACGAGGACTGGCCATCCTTCCGTGATCTCTTCAAATCAGTGATCGGTGAGCAGTCGTCCATCTCGAAAGTCGAACGGTTGCACTATCTGCGGTCATGCCTCAAGGGGCCGGCTGAAAACATAATAAAGTCATTAACGATTACGGGCGAAAATTACGATCGTGCGTGGGAACTGCTCTGCCAGCACTATGAAAATAAGAGAGAGCTGATACGCTCCAACTTCGCCACGTTTACCGCCGTGGCGAAGATGAAAGCCGCTACCGCCGACGAACTCAGCCGCGTCCAGAACGCCGTCACGTCCGCCGTCAATGCGCAAGAGAGCATCGGAAGGCCCATCGACTCGCACGGCATGGACCTGTTTAATCACCTCGTAGTCGAACTGTTTGACCCGCGAACGCGTCTGGAATGGGAGTCCTCCTCGGGAGACTCCTTCGAACCGCCTCACGCTACGTTGATGACCTTCATCAACAAACGGATCCTCACGCTGAACGCAGCGAATCCAAAGACCACTAAACCCGCGAGTGAACAATCACGGTCCGCGAAAACTCACGTCGCGAAGCGGGCCGAGCCTTCTCAGTGTCCGCTCTGCAAGGGGAAGCACTCGCTCATGGGGTGCCCCGACTTCAAGGCCAAGGTGGCCAGTGAGAGAAAGACAGTGGTCGAGACTAATAAGCTCTGCTTCAACTGTCTCGGCAATCATCAGGTGGCGAAGTGCAAGTCAACCCGGAACTGCTTCACGTGCAACGCGCGGCACCACTCGATGTTGCACGACGCGTACGTTTCCGCGACGGCACCCCCCGCGGAAGTCAGCACGCTTTCCGCCGTCGGAAAGGCCGACGACAGTAAGGCGATTCTTCTCGCGACCGCGCGCGTGACTATCGCCGATCGGCACGGAGATCCTCACGAGGTTCGGGTGCTCATCGACCAGGGCTCCGAAGTGTCGATCGTGTCGGAGTCCCTGGTGCAGCGACTACGCCTGCCGCGATCGCGCACGCGAGTGTCTATCTTCGGCATCGGCGGCTCCCAGTCGGGATCCACACGAGGCAAGGTGTCCCTGACCATCAAGTCGAAGACCACCGGAGCCACTCTCACCGCCGTCGCGTTCGTGCTTCCGCGTCTCTCGCTCTACCAGGGCGCCGCGAATAAGTGCTGCACCTCGTGGCCTCACCTCCGAGGGCTTCCTCTGGCCGACCCTCGCTTCGCCGCCAACGACCCAGTCGAGCTGCTGCTGGGCGCCGAGGTGTGCTCGACCATCCTGGAGGATGGTCTCCGCCGAGGCGAACCTCAAACGCCGATCGCTCAGAAAACCATCCTGGGATGGATTCTTTCAGGGGGCTGTGGTGCGACCCTCCACTGTCACCACAGCTCACTCCAGTGTACCGCCGACCATGACTTGGCCGAGCTGGTCCGCCGTTTCTGGGAGCAAGAGAGCGAGCCTCCCGCCTCCGTCGCGCTCACTCCCGAGGAAGAGGAGTGCGAGCAACACTTTGTACGCACCCACGAGCGCACACCCGCTGGCCGGTACGTCGTCCGACTGCCGTTCTCCTCGACGCCGGAGCACCTCGCCGAGACCCGCAAGCCCGCTGAGCGACTACTCAAGGCCATGGAACGCAAGTGCGCCCGGGATCTCCGGTTCGGAGAGCTCTACCGCTCGTTTATGCGGGAGTACGAGGACCTCGGGCACTTGGAAGCCGTAGCACCGTCGGACAAGAACACAACTCGCGGCGTGTGCTACCTCCCACACCACGGCGTGTTGAAAGAAGCCAGCACTACCACCAAATTTCGCGTAGTGTTTAATGGCTCGCAACGCACCAGCTCCGGAGACTCGCTCAACGACCACCTCTTCGCAGGCGCAAATCTCCTGCCGGCACTTGCTGACGTGCTCTTGCGCTGGCGTCGGCACCGCTACGTGATGATCACCGACATCGAGAAGATGTATCGCCAGATCATCGTCCACCCGGAAGATCGTGACCACCAGCGGATCCTGTGGCGAAGTGCCGTCGAACTACTCGTGCGCGTTCTCCGCCTGACAACGGTCACCTATGGCCTCACGTGCTCACCGTGGGTCGCGATTCGCACGCTCCTGCAACTCGCCAAAGACGAAGGGGCTCTGTTTCCGCGTGGCGCGATCGCTCTCGAGGACGACCGATACGTGGACGATGTCGTGACCGGTGCGGACACTATCGACGACGCGGTTGCCGTGCAAACCGAACTGCGCGAACTCTGCACGGCGGGCGGGTTTCCGTTGCGCAAGTGGGCCGCGAACTCCGAAGACGTGCTCGTCGGCATCCCGCAGGAGCACCGCCTTAAACGCGCCCTCCACGTGTGGGAGACAGACGGACACTCCACTCTCGGCCTCCGCTGGCACCCGATGGAAGACGAATTTTCCTTCGCGATTCGTCCGCGCGCAATCACCGTGTTCACAAAGAGGCGCGTCCTCTCGGAAACCGCACGCTTGTTTGATCCATTAGGGTGGCTCACCCCCGTCGTGATCCGAGCGAAAATCCTCATCCAGTCCACCTGGCTGAAGGGGCTAGACTGGGACGCCCCTCTTCCGTCGGCCGACGCTCAACAATGGGGGAGCTTCCTGGAGGAGCTTTCGCGGCTTGAACTCGTTCGCGTGACCCGCTGGCTCGACAGCGGAGCGGATTCAAGAGTCGAGATCCACGGATTCGCCGACGCGTCC
>NW_020212111.1:0-1794 GCF_003070985.1 Temnothorax curvispinosus | reverse complement strand
ACTGCAGACACAATTGACCGCAGATGCTCTGATCGAACGTCTGATACAAACGACGGTTGTACACGATATTCACGTCACTCCCGAGATATCGTTCGAGTTCCCTCGGGGGTCGAAAATTTCCAAAACTGTCAAAGTAGATCGCGTTGTTGCCCCTCTTCGCATAGGCGACCCAGTGCGTACCCGGGTCCTCCTTGTCGTCAAGATTCACGATTCCGCTCTCGTCGCGACGCACTTTTGTCGGCAACGCGTCGCGCATAAACACGCCCCTAAAGAAAGGTATGCGCGAAAGGCGCGCGGACCGATTCAATTGCTCGTCGTGACACCGAACGTTGGCAAATCGAGCGTCATCAGTGTCTTATTCGGCGATTGTTTTTTTTTACCCGTTCTCGTTCGTCTTCTGCTCGTCACGCCACTACCGCGTTTGTACGGCGCAAGATACAGTCCGCGACCCTCCAACGCGCGATTGTGACGTTGCAGTTCCTCGAGTTGACATTGAGCGGCCTTGTTGTCGTTCACCGCCTTGGCCACGCCAGCCGCTCCACCGATCAGGGATCCGAGCGCTCCCAATATCGGTAGAAAGGGTAGGAGACCCCCGCGTTTCGCCAATGAGAGAATTTTCTTCCTCGTTACCGCTCCCTTCTTCCTCTTTCTCATGCCCATGCCCAATTTCGTTTTTGTTTTCATAGCAGCCCATACGGCGGTCGCGGCGGCTTTCTCGCCAAGGGTTGTGTCGCTCGCCGTGATACGCTCGCGCGCCTTTTCGGCTAGCGCTCGATCGGCGACGTGTCGATCTGCGAGATCACCGCTTCGCGAGTAAGCGATATCGTGCTCGCGATACGCCTCGTCCAACGGATTGATACCTCGATCACCGCGCGCTAGTCGCTTGGCGAGACGAGTACCCGGCCCGCAGAATTGATAGCCGGGTATGTGTAATTCGACGGGTAGCGCGTTTATCGCTCTGTTGAGGAGGCCGCTGCCAGTGCTTCGCGCCGCTGTGCGCGACATGCGCCGCAATCCCTTATGAGCGATGGTGGACCGTCTATGTGCGTTCTCTGCCACGGACGATTGTAATGTTCCAAACACGGACGACAGTCCCGTACGTCGGAATCCGTCCTCAGATGAACGGGCAATTTGTCCCACAGTCGATCGACGTAATCGGAAAAGTTGCGCAGCAGAAAAATCTTCGGCACGAATTTCAGTTGTTCGGCAGACAGACCGAGAATATCGCGTTTATCCGCCAGGACGAAAAACATCGCGATAACTGAGGGCGTATACCGATTGAACGTACGTATAAATAGGGCAAGTGTGCGCACACGCGCGTAACAATGCGATTCGTGAAACAACCGTCGGCGATAGGAGTGTCGAATCTCGATTGCAAGTCGCGACTGACGTCGGGTTTAACGTCGAGAGAAATGCGTCGACACGGCCCTCTTTTACCGATCGCGATACGTTGCGTCAATTGCGGCCCTTCCAATTGCGGTAAGACGAACGTGTTGATAAGCTTACTGGAAAGTCCGCACGGTCTGCGTTTCGAAAACGTATACGTGTACTCGAAATCTCTCCATCAGCCGAAGTATCGTTACCTCGAGAGTCTGCTCGAATTGATGGACGAGATCGGTTATCGCGCGTTCTCCAATAATCGCGACGTCGTGCCGCCGAGCGAAGCGCTCCCCAGTTCGATATTCGTGTTCGACGACGTGGCCTGTGACAAACAGGACGCAATCAGGGAGTACTTCGCCATGAATCAACATTCAAATATCGATTGTTTTTACCTCTGTCAAACGTACGCTAAAG
>NW_020212110.1:0-5873 GCF_003070985.1 Temnothorax curvispinosus | reverse complement strand
GTTAACCGTCGAAAAATGAAAACAAGCGCTAAGACACCCGGCGTACCGAGGCGAGGGCAAGCCGATCGTCAGAACGACCGCAGCTATGACGGTCGAAACATCGCCGCAAGAGCGAGACATCCTGACGGAGATCGCGAAAATCCTCGGCGAGGACGACGAGGAGTACGATCCGGCCAACCCCGGGATCGGGCAAGGATGAGCCACCCTTTACCGGGGCGAGCCCGAGACGGCACCACCACCGCCGCCTCCGGCCAAACCGATTCCGCCGAAAACCGTGCCGAGAATTGGCACGATCATTCAGCGGTCCGATGCGACGAATCGGGCGAAGCAGGCCTGGCTTCTGGCACCGCCGCCACCACCGCCACGACGCCCATGACCACTGGTAGAGGCCCCCCGACGACCACGGCCGACGCTCCAACCCGCACGGGTGATGGGGCCGCTACCCGCACCTCCGATCCCGGTTCAGGTCGAGCCCGGGGTGATAGTAGAGGTCCCACATTTTTTGTGCCATGTCGCCCGGCAATATAAATCTACGATCGGCGGATCGCGTTACAATCGATAAATTCGCGATTGACCGTTGGTATCGCGAATTTCCACTGCCTCACGTCGCGGTTCTAGTTTCGCATATTTCGCGCGTCCTCTCCTATCTATCGACGGTTGCTCGATGGTAATTGCCACATATTAATGCCGTTTCCCTAATCAAACCGTCGCGTGTATCGTCAGATTGCTCGGTCGATCGTCCACTTCGCGTGGTCGCCATTACCCCCAGTTGGAGGCCGCTGTCGCGTTTCCCGCCGGACAGGTCAACTTTATTATGCCCTCCGTAAGTCAAGCCAGCTGATCCGGATTCTGTTGGATCATCGGACCGGTTGTTACGCTCGCCATGCCGATCGCTTATGCGTTTCGACGTATAATGGATTTTCCCTACTTTTGTTCTAGTGACGGCTTCGCCCCGGAATTTCCCAGAGGTCTGATATTTGGTAGGCATGTGTTCCCAAGTGTCCCGAAGTAATTTTCATCATGCTGACGGTTTCGCCCCGGATTCGCGATAATGCCAATTTACCCCCGCTACTCACGGATCTTTTCGTATCGTCGCGTAATCTTTCTCGCGTGATTATCGTTTATTATATTCGCGTTGTCAACTTACCTCTGACTCTACTAATCCGCGTTATTCGTGACGGATTTTTATTTCCCGATGAATTTACATTGTTTTATGGATCGAGCTTGCTAGCTCTTAATCTATTTTCGCATCTTTTGAATCCTTTCGCGTGAATCTACTTTTCATTTTGTTAATCGATGTATTCGCGTCCTAATTCGTCGATCGTCTTCTTCTCTCTCTATATCTGTGGAAGAAGAACTGGGAAATGAGGATATGTCCAATTTTTTCCAGGTAAAAGGTTCTTTAATCGTTAATCATATTAAGACCTTTCTTAATCTTCTCATTGAAATAAACGTTTTTTTTCTTATGATTCCGTCGCTCGGATTTCTTCGAATCGGTCTAAACCGTGAAATTAACTTTCTTAATCTCGCACGCCGCTTATCAATCGTCGCTCGCGCATTTGCCCCGGAATCATAGCTTTCATCTTTCTTATTATCTAAGTCTATATGTTATCTGATTATGTTTTTATATTTATCTTATTACTATGTGTCTATAGTCCACTAATATTGTTTCTGGTTAATATATATATTTTTATAACGCATTATTTACATTTGTTTCCTTTTTTTGGTTTTACAGATTCGCGCACTACAATCGCTCAGCGATCGTCTCCGCATCTCTGATCGCCGCAAGGACGATTCGTTTACGCGCCTCCTCCGTCTCGTTCGGGCTGCCACGTTGATCTTCCGCGATGATGTCCTTGGGTAGTTTCGTGGATTTTCGCACCTTCTGCTTTTCTAACATCGGTTGTGCGAGTACTCAGTAGTCGGTTATGGTCGGCAATTGTCTCTGCTGCAGCTGCTCGTGCTCGGATGCAGCCGTCGGCTGCAACCTTCGGGTTCCTACTTCCCGGGGCGTTGGTCGTACGTTATCGACCTCGGTATTTTTGTGTTCGCCAGGTGACATCAAACTTGCCCACAGCTTTCGCATTCGCGTATCACGCACCGTTCGCTATTTCCGCGGGCAGTGACTCTAGGTGGGTGGCGCCTCGGTATTCGCGTCCTACGGACTTGCCCGAAGCCGATCGTGCCCTTGGCTATCGCGTAGGGTATCCCGTTTGCTACTTTGCGGGATAATGGTCTGCCATTGATGGGAGTGTGCGCGTTAGATTCGTCGTGACTTCCCGAAGCCATTGGTACCGTTTGTCCTCGTAGAAGATGCTTGGTTCGCTACTTCGCGGACCTGGTGCGCTATCGATATGGAAATTGCTCTAACACGTATACCAGGTGTCCCGGAGTCGATTCGCGTTGAGTAAGTTTTAATTTCGCGTTTATCTTGTAAACTACGCGTTAAATCGTACAATTAGTCACGGGATCTTATTCTTCGGCTCGCGCTGAAGCTATATTCGAAAGTAGTTTTTCACTTTCGGGAATCCTTTTTTCTGAGTCCCAGGAGTGTGTCCATAACCTTAAAGTGTCGCTTTTGTCCTCTATTACGCGTTTCTCTTAATCCTAACCTCGCTCGCGTAATGGTGGGTATTAAAGGAGGTATTGTTAGGAAATATATATTTTTATTTATACAAAATAAACGTTTTCTTGACTATATGGCGGATCAGTCTTTGCTGACTAGTGATGGCGTTCAACGCCTAAACAATTCGTACGCGCAATATGGCGCTGAAACGGAAACTAAATGCTCTGCGCAATATGGCGCTTAAACACAAACGAACAAACTTAATATGCACAAGATGGCGCCTAATGAAACTAAATTCTTGTGCGCAACATCGCGCTGCCTGATTGGCTTTCGCTTATGCTTCTCGTCCCGCGGAATGTCGCCGGTAATTGTTTCCCCTTCGTCGGCGCCATCTTGGGGATGGTCCTCTGTGGCGGCGGTGATGCACATGCACATCCTGGTGTGCTGCACCTCCATCGTCAGATCATGTCTTTGGAGCACCACCGTTGGTATACCGTGCTTCATCCGCGCCATTTTTTACAAAATGGCTACTGGCACCGATAATGGCGGCTCGATGCAGGTGATGACCGGGCCTTGCCTAGCCATCGGCTGCAAGGGAAGGGTTTCAAGGACCAGGGAAGGAGGATTAGTGAGGAGATATAGAGGAGATGAAAAAATAATTCAGGGATCAGGAGAAGAGATGGAGAGAGGAGAGAGAAAAACTAAAAAAGGGGAAGGAAGAAATGAAGGAAAGGTTAAGACGGCTGAAGGAAAAAGTAGAAGGGAGAAAGGAAGAGAAGGGGGAGGAACGAAGCGAGAGAGTGGAGGTGGAGAGAAGGCTGGAAAGGAAGGAGAAGGAGGAAAGAAGAAGAAATATAGTGATAAGGGGGTTAGAGATAAGAGGAGGTGGGAGGAAAGAAGAGGCAGAAAAGCTACTGGAAAAAATAAGAGCTAAAGTGAAGGCAATAGAGGTGAAGAGAATAGGGGGGGACGCGGAAAAGGGAAGGGAAATGGTGCTGCTGAAGTTGGAAAACGAAGAGCAAAAATGGGAGGTGGAGAAAAAGAAGTTGGAAGTGGAGAAGTTGAGGATAGAGAAATAAGAATGGAAATGGGGGAATAAGAAAGATTGAGGATCTAGGGGAAGAATTAGAGAATGGCATTATAGTGCGTTCGGGGAGACGCTATTAGCGCTACCTAGCGCTACTGGCTGTTCGCGGAGCTCTATGATAGCGCTACCAAATGCTGTCGTGACGTCATTACTGGTAGTGTTATACGTCATAACTGTTCGCTACCAACGCTCTTCCTTCCGAGGTAGTGCATTAAAAGCGTTAGCGTTTACAGGCTCTATGAACAGCGCAATAGTGAATGGTAGTGAATTGTTGTGATTGTTTATTTGAAGAAAAAGCTTTGCGTGTGCACACGTATTGTAAATATCGTATTAATCACAAAGTTACTGTTTGAGATCGCAACTATGCGGATTATAAAAAAATCGCGTTCGATTGCATGTCAGCGCAAGCACTCTTTCCATAAATTAATCGACTAACTAATTGTGCTTCAAAGGAATAATTTTCGTCACGTTATAGCATGGATCTTTCGTTACATGCCGGAAAGTTGCTAATTGTTAGCAATAATACAGCCACGGCTGACCGGTCGCGCAAATAAAGTCAAATAACAACGCTAGAACAAAGGAAAAATCCATGTTATAAACAGAGCACGCAAAAACAAGTGACGACCCCGTTGGGTCGCCACGTGAAACCGGTGACGTCAGCACTATGACGTAGGGTTCCGACGGCCAATCACCCTCCCGAAATTCTGGGAAATCTGCCGGGAGGGAGTTTTGGAGGTGTTAAAAGGACCGCCGCTGCGCCGCGGAATCGATTTCGCTCGCAGATCATCCGCCTAGTATACCGATACGACCGCTAATACACCGCTTTTCCAAACCACTTTTCGCATAGATAGTCGCACGCGCTTGCTTTTACCGCTTTGCCGTATAACGTCTGTGCGCGCTCACGGCTTCTTTTCCTTCGCTGGAAAGAAATAGATCGGAAAGACTGTACATATTGTAAATACGTTTTCTGAATACACATTTATTTTTCTGTTACTTGCTGTGTTGTTACTTGTGATCGTCTCGTTACCTCGCGCTACACCGCGCTACCGCGTGCTCTCGAACAGTTACAAATACGGATTATATAGAAACAGATATAATAAACATATATATATATATAATATATTGTTACGCTCGTCGAGTAAGCTCGCCGCCGTAGCACTATCGCGCACTCCACACTCACGCACGTATTCCGCGGAACTCACGAAAGGAAAGAGAACTCAAAAGAACTTAAGAAATGCGTTTATTCCAAGCTCGTAAAACAGAACGCGTGCGGATTCCAAAAATCCGCAAGACAGAAAATTAATAAATGTATAAACAAACTCCCATTGTCAAGGAGCGCGCTTCACAGCTTTCCGCGACTTCTCTACTCAGTGTCCAGCACGGACGTAACACCGCCCCCCTCTTCTTTAGTTGTCGGGACGACAACTAGAGGAAAGTTGCAAGCAGTTTCTTTCTTTCAGATTTTCGGGAACTTGAAACGCTTCCTGCTCTACCTCGAGCTAAGCTGCGAGTTAACGAGCTTCGTTTCTTCCCTTAATTCAAAAAATGTTTATTTCCACGTGTGAACCTCTTCAACGTCGGCTTTCCTTCTGCTACCAGCGCTGTCCTCTTGAGAATCTTCGGACTGGAGGGGGAAGCTTTCGTGGACCCTGCGTCTCGCAAGACTCCCCAGTCCCCGCCTTGGCATTTGCCCTAAGTCCCACGGAAAAACCACGGTCAAAAACTGTGGACAAGGCGGTCTTTTTTCAGCTAATATCTTCGCCTGATGTTGTTCGGCACCATCTTCTCGGAGAAGTAACAACAAAAGAAAAGTATCTTTTTCTTAAAACCTAAAAACTAATTGAATGAATTGAAATTTTTTTTTAGGCTCCGGATAAAAGTCGTGATTCGAAAGGAATTACTTTTCATAAAAAGTTGCTAATCTATCTAAATGAACAACTTTGTTCTTATGCCGTTTAGACCTACGAATGCAATAAACGACATCATTTATTCTTTTAACGACTTCAAAAGGACCTTCCCAATTACTTTGTAACTTAAAAGTTATTCCTATTTTCCTTCGAGAATTAAATAACCAGACTTTTTGCCCAGGCTCATAGCATAATTGTCTATCCTTCCGATCATAAAGCGCCTTGGCTTTTTGAGACTTAATTTCCATACGTTGACATACAATGTTATGAATGAGATCCATTTTTTCTTTCAAGTGACGGAAATATTCTCTTT
>NW_020212109.1:0-1535 GCF_003070985.1 Temnothorax curvispinosus | reverse complement strand
GCCGAAGCTTTTGCTCATGGTTTTGCCGAGCCTTTGGCCGAGGCTTTCGCCAACCCTAGTGCTCTAGCTGAAGCTTTGGCCGAGGCTTTTGCTAAACCTTTTGCCGATGCTTTTGCCAACCCTGCGCTTTTGCCACCAGCAGTGAAAAGTTTGCTAAATAAGTTTATTAAGATTTAAGGTACAGTGTTCTAACCTCTTTAACTTAAACTGATTTAACTACATATCTTGAAAATATTGTTTATTACTCATTTATATAGTTGTCTATATTTTACAGTGTAAAGATAAGCAAATAATTTTTTTTATATTTTTATGACTTAATTAATATTCATCGTTTATTACCTATTGTTGGGAAAAATAAATAATTATAAAATAATTTACAAATTGAATATACAATTGCCAAGATTTGTTTATATCTTTACACAAAAATATAATACTTAATGTGTTTTTAACGCAGCTTTATCATCGAGTCATGTTTAATCTTGTAAATTCCTTATTTTGTAATATATTTGAAAAATTATAACAAAAGAAAGTCAGATTTGTAACATGACATCATTCTTTAAAACTGTTTTGATATTATTTTTTTCAATTTACATATCAATAAATCAATTAATAAATTTATTAAGAAATCTATGTTTATATTGTAGGAAAAACTCAAGATGGAATACGAAAAACTGGGTCTTATCACCAGTAGATTATGTTAAGCACAAAGTGGAAAAATATTTGTTTAATAAAAAATCTAAAAAAGCAATGAGATTTTATTAATGTCATTGTAATACATTATTGGCGTTATATTTGTAAAAATAAACGTATTAATTCCAAATAAATACAGCAGCAAATTAAATTAATTTCTTGTTGATCAACTATCTCACCTATTCCATAGACAGTTTTACATGCAAACAAAGTAAAATAAATATTTCGCGTTAAAACTTAAATGATTTTGTTAAAGAAAAATTATGTTTTAATGCAAAAAATGTTGCTTTGGAAAGGTAAAGCAATCCTATTATACATACAGATATTCAGATATTACAATAAATATCATTCTGTAGATTAATAAATTATTAATATAATATATAGATTAGAGAAATAATATAGCAAATCTTTAAAAAAAAATAGAAGAATTAAAATATATATATCTATATATGCAAATATAAATAAAAAATATATATGTATATTTGAAAAGAATATTTAAATCTGTAACAAACAATTGTATAATATAAGTGCAAACGAAATGTGGCAAAAAGACATTATTTCTGGAACACAATGATTATAAATTTCTATTTCTGAAATCCAGATTAAAAGATAATTTTGAATAGAAACGGAACAATATTATAAAATGCATAAGCAAATGAAATTTATAAGCAAATTTTAAATATCGACATTCAGGTTTATTATGAATTAAAAATATGTTTAATTTGTAGTTTGACACATGTTCAACACGCAGTAATATTGCAAATCTCTTTACTGGTGTAGGTACTCTGTAGTAATAAAAATTGTGATGATTATCTTTATGTGGTCGCATATTTTTCAAACTATTA
>NW_020212108.1:894-1426 GCF_003070985.1 Temnothorax curvispinosus | reverse complement strand
ACTGATGTGGCTGGCGGATGCGCCGGAATCTTCGACGCATTTTTTTTCACGCCCAAGACCCCCACCGCCACCTATCAACGAGCGTCCTCGCGTAAACGTTCGCATCTGGAGCGCTCGTCGAGATCGCGCTCAAACCGCAACGCGCCGTCATCGCAGTTCCGCCGTCTCTCTCGCTCTCGACGATGCGGCCCGCGCGCGTAATCGCGTTAACCGTGTGTTTTATCGCCGCGAGGTGCATTAATCCCACAATTATGGACGAAAATTACGCGCTCACGTTCGACTACCTGCAGAAATACGGATATCTGTCCAAAGACGTAGACGCGGTTCCGGCTCAGAGATGAAACGACGTTCTTCGCAAAGCCTTCGAGGATTTTCAGAATTACTACGATTTACCCGGCGACGGAACGCCTAACAACGAAACGCTGCAATTGATGAGTTAACCGCGATGCGGTTTCCGAGATATCCTGAAGCACGGAACGAAAGCGAGCCTGTCCAAATGGCCGAAGACGCACCTGACGTGGCATTTTCACTT
>NW_020212108.1:427-794 GCF_003070985.1 Temnothorax curvispinosus | reverse complement strand
GATATCTCGGAAACCGCATCGCGGTTTCCGAGATATCCTGAAGCACGGAACGAAAGCGAGCCTGTCCAAATGGCCGAAGACGCACCTGACGTGGCATTTTCACTTAGCCGACGAGACCGAGCTGAACACGGCGCGAGCCGCGTTTGACTTGTGGTCGCAGCATTTGGCATTGACGTTCGAACGCTCCGAAACGCCGAATGCCGACATTATAATATCTTGGCGACGCCTACGTCACTATAACACAAATACCAAGGTAAACGGAGCAATTTGCTCGGACAAATTCGACGGCCCCGGCAACGTGCTCGCCCACGCGTCTCTCCCGACGGACCAAGCGGGGTTCGTCTCCGAGGTGCACGTCGACGGGGAC
>NW_020212108.1:0-327 GCF_003070985.1 Temnothorax curvispinosus | reverse complement strand
TTTGGTCGATCGATCTGGACGGTAGGACGTACAACGGACCTTTAGCCGTTTCAAATCACATGAGCTTTTTTTACGACAATTACACGCGCGTGACCGCCGCCTACCAATCCCCGTCTGGCGATCTCGTGGTGTTCGTAGATAATTTGGTATACTTGGTTCAATATCCGTAATTTAGCCTGCGGCCAGTTTGGCCGAAGACCTTGCAAGAACTCGGATTTCCCGAAAACACGTTGATCAACGGAACGGTGAACACCCACAGAGGTTGTTCCTTCGTGGTGTTCAACGGTAACGCGGTGGGCGAGATAGACGAATGCGACAAGGACAAGA
>NW_020212107.1:0-2758 GCF_003070985.1 Temnothorax curvispinosus | reverse complement strand
TCGGCAAAAACCGAGCAAGCTTTGCGTAGCGCTGTCCGACGACAAATAACCGGCAAAAACCGAGCAAGCTTTGCGTAGCGCTGTCCGACGGCAAATTGTCCTCAAAAACCGTGCAAGAAATGCGCAACACTGTCAAAAAAAAAATAAAAAATTATATTTATTTCGAAATTTTATTACTATTTTTTAACTAAATTTGTTTCTTAAGATGCAGTCTATGATTATAAATATTTTCTCGTATTTGAAAAACACACTTATTACCTTGGTGGGATTCGAACTCGGGACCTCGGAACCTCTGGATCGTGAGCCAACTGCCTTACGTGGTAAACTACTTCTTAATTTAATGTAAGTGTTATATATGTATAGTCTACATACGTCATAATCAGCGCAAATATATAATTTTTAAAAAATCATCTTAAGAAACAAATTCAGTTTAAAAAGAGTAATAAAATTTTGAATTAGATATACGAATATAATTTTTAAAACAGCAGACTAGGAAGAGCTAAAGAACTGCTGGCGCTGAGCAAACAAAAACTGAGAGTGGCGGTGGGGCAAAAATTTTGGATTGGATAATATATAGTATATATAGTTATTAAACCGAATTTTGTGTAATAGCCATGTTATTATAGCTAGTCTATATGACCGCGCGTGCTCATTATTTAATCTGTTCAATGTTCATTTAATTTAATGCGTTTAACGAGGAACAGTGTATAATGAGCATAAAAATATTCGAAAATACTTTATATTATTTAGTAATCTTTTTATTGTTCTAGCAATATATATAGGTATTGTTACACTCGCCGCGCGTTCGTCACACTCACACAGTCACCACACTCCCGAACGCGCCGCGCTTCCCCGTCACCGGGAAATAAGAAACTCTCTATTATTATATAAAACGGATTTATTGCTCAGATACAACGAGTCACGTCTGTAAGATACGAAGTTCAGAACCAAATCTGACAAGCGTAATAATAAACAATCCACCGTCGCTAAGGCTACCCGCAACTTCTCGCTACGGGGCGACTCACATGAGCGCACGGCACGGGCGAACAGTACGGGCGTAACACTACCCCCCCTCTTCCAAGATTGTCGCCCCGACAATCCGGGAGGGTAGTCTCTTGCGGTCCAGCTTTTTTACCTTGTGAGCCCCAGGGCGCCGAATGGTTCACTTGCCCACCTCGAGCTGCTGCTCCAAGTAACCGGGCCCCATTCCTCTTGGCCCCCGGTAGCCACACGCCAAGGTTCCGTCCAAGCCTCTTCGGGAGAGAGCTGGCCAGGCTCCCCCCTCCGATGGAGAGGACCTCGTAAGCTCCGCTTCTTCCGCGCCGTCTCTTTCGCTGCCGGCTTCCCACGTCGCCACCGAATCTTCGGACAAGGGGGGGGAAACTTATGTGGACCCAACGCCCCGCAGGGCTCCCCATGTCCCTGCCTCAGCATTCGCTCTACGTCCCACGGAAAAACCACAATTCAAAAAAACCGTGGGCGAGGCAGTCTTCTTTAAAAAAAAAACAGAATTTCCCTGAGAAGTCTTCGGCCGATGTTCTGCCGCAGTACCTCCTTATCTTCTCACGTACCGCCAACTTCCTCTGGGAAAACAAACATTACGCACAGTAACAGGGAACAAAACATTAAACAGCAAAATTAAAACAAAACTCATTCTTTATTTCTTTATTAAGAACATTTAAGACTCCATTAAAATACATCTAAAATTCCAGACATTGTCACACATTCTCTTTAGGGCTCCGACCTACGCTAACTCTTCAACCCAACTTCCTTTCAGAATAAATAGCTAATCTATCTGAATGTACCACTTTACTCTTATGACGAGGTGATTTACGGATACAATATACCACATCACTAAGCTTCTTTATTATCAAATAAGGACCTTCCCAACTGCTTTGCAATTTTTGAGCCTTCCCTCTAAACCTTCGGGGATTGAAAAACCAAACTCTCTGCCCCACCTGAAAAAGAACTTGTCTAACTCCGCGATCATATCGAGCCTTCATACGTAAAGATCTTAAATTCATTTGCTCCCGCGCAGTGGAATGAATTTCCTCCAGTTTTTCTCTTAAATTTTTTACAAAATTTCCAACCAATGGTGGCTCCCCTCCAGAGAATTTTAAAGGACTTCTCCGTAACAGATCTGATGGTAATCTGAGATCTAGAGCAAAATATAATTCAGAGGGGGTTACTCCGGTCGTTTCATGTTTCGAGGATCTATATGCCAAGAGAAACATGGGGATCCATTTATCCCAGTCTTTCTGATTCTCAGAGACATATTTCGCTAGATAGTTGGTTATAGTTTGATGTTGACGTTCAACTTGTCCGTCAGACTGCGGATGCAAAGCAGTAGTCCTCGTTTTCTTAATTCCAAAAAGTTTCATCAACTCCGAAAAAAGTTTCGACTCAAAGTTCCTGCCTTGGTCAGTATGAACCTCTGTGGGCACACCATGTCTGGAAATAAACTGATTTACGAAAACTTCTGCTACTGTTCTCGCTCTCATGTTCTTCAAGGGAAAAGCTTCCACCCATTTTGTAAAACAATCCACTATAACGAGAAGGAATCTGTTTCCGGATTTCGTCGATGAAAGAGGGCCTAGGATGTCAATCTGTACTCCCTCTAAGGGTGCCCCAACATTATAAATCTGAAGGGGAGATTTCCCTTTCCCCGAGGGGCCTTTTCTGGCAACGCAAACCTTACAAGTTCTGCACCAGTCTTCTACGTCCTGCTTGCAGGTTGCCCAAAAATAACGTTTCCGGA
>NW_020212106.1:0-2424 GCF_003070985.1 Temnothorax curvispinosus | reverse complement strand
TGGCAAACCGGATGCTGCGACATAAAATTTAAATACCTGCCGGAAAAAGTTGGTTTATGGAACCAATCAAAAGTTAGAAGACACGAATAGGGTGTCGAAACGTACGATTAATATACTCATTTATTATTATAATTTGTCTGCGCATTGATTACCGCGCGAGGCTCCGATTGCCTCATCTACTTCCTTTGATTAGTTTAGAGAGCCTATATATCGTTTAATTTAATTTACGCAGGCTGAAAAATGCGTTGTTCTTTCTTTCAAAGTATTAAATATTATTATGGACCGCAAGCGGTCAAATTTTTCAAGCTCTGGATCAAGTATAATAAGGTCATTATCAAGTGTAATCTTAGAATTGAATTTTTGCGTAAATGCATTGGTCACGACGTTATACCTTCGCATATCTCGAACTGCTGTAAGAACTTGGAGAACTCTTTGTTTAGTCACAGGGCAATGGGTAAATATAAATATTGTAAGCACCGTTTCACCAGACAACTTTTACATATCGAACTTAGTGACTCATATTGTTATGTCAGGTTTGCACACACACAAATTTTTAAAATTTCGAGGTTGTTATATGGAGACATGCCGATGTCCGTTTGCAATTCATTTTTCAATAGACAACGTGGACCTATGCACTCGTTCTTTATTAGTCAACGGGCCAGGATGTATAAGAAGTTTGAGTTGCTTGTCTCGAGATTCAATGACCAGGCTAGAAATATAAATCCGATTAAATATTATTGCAGTCTTCCACCCACACAGCAATACATGAAAGTCTCCTTCGTACCTCCTCACACTCCTCTGGACCATTCCTTGATAGAGGTGGAAGTCAAGCCTGAATCGTTTAATGGAATTCCAATCATCGATAAACAAAATTAACGACAAGTGGTTGATTAATTTATCATCCACGGAGATACCTAGAGACATTCAATGTTTAATACAGCTGGGGGATAATTTTAGCCTTCCTGCAGCAAAGTTCTCGAATCTTACGTCGGAATTTATTAAGAGCATCGAAAATAATGTAAAAAAGTTTTCACTTGCAACACAGGCCGCAGTGAGGAATCGAGTGGCACCTATCATCAACAATATTCCGAATTATTCAATCCCTAGAAATAACTTTAATAATAACATCTATAAATTAGTGTCCACAATTAAAAAATTTCTTAACGACAACACCAATTTAATTCTCACAAGGGCTGATAAGGGGAATGTAACAGTTGCGCTCGACAAAGACAAATACATCGTTGCAATTGAAACATTATTAAATGATAAAGACACTTACTTAACCATTAAGACAGACCCCACTAAAATATTTTGTTACCGGAACAAAAAAAGCACAGTAACAACTGTGCCGCAATTAACACGTAGAACTACGTCTATTAGAATAGAACATAACCAACGAAGAGCGAAAACATTTAGCAACCAACGAAGAGGTCGCACTATCCGAAATTCCCAATATTAAAAAATTTTCGAAAAATTGATGAAGTATCAAGAGAACATAACCAACGTTGAGCGAAAACATTTAGCTTACATCAAAATCTTTCAAAAACTATATAATAAAGTATATTTTCCTTTAATACTTTTCGAGAACAAACCCATATCGAAAAATTAACCACGAAAACATTTAGCTTACATCGAGAGCTTTCAAAAACTGTGACGATACGCGTATTCGTCACTAGCGCTACGGCCCTGACGGCCACCTAGCGCCTATTTCAACGGGCACTCCTGCGCCCGAGTGGTGGGATAGCCCGAGCGGTGGGACAGACCAAGCGGTGGGGCAGCCCCCACCGCCCTCACTCGGGGTATAAATAGGGGACTCGAGCCGACTCGAGTCACCAGTCCTGTCCGACTCCTGCTTCCGACACGACCACTCTCCGAGACCGCTTCTCTAGGTTGGGTGCCCCCAACCTCGTCCTCCGTACAGGGAACGGGTGCCCCCGTTCTCACCTGGGTGCCCCCAGGGTACGGGCCTCCCCAGCTGGGTGCCCCTGGTTGGCATTACCTGCCCTCTCCTGCCTCTGGGTCGGGCGCCCCCGACCCTTTCCGCCGTACGGAAGACGGGTGCTCCCGTCTTCGAGCCGGGTGCCCCCGGCGTACGGGCCGCTCAGTCGGGCGCCCCCAACTGAGCTCCTGACCGTCCTACCTGATAGATATAAGCCGCGCCTCCGCCCGCGAATCCGTAAGGTCACCGGGCCTCCGTGTTTGTCCGCGAATCCGTCTCGGCTAGTTGTGAACTCGTCTACCCGTCCGCGGGACTGCCCCGCATCGACCCTCACACGTACACTGCGGCTCAGCGGAGCAATACACACACACACGCACCTACACGTACGCCCTCCATCATTTCTGTATCACATAGTTAGTAAGAATAAAGACTATTTAATAAAACCAACCAGTGTCTCCACGTTTTCTCACCCTGGCCTGGCGAGC
>NW_020212105.1:0-3339 GCF_003070985.1 Temnothorax curvispinosus | reverse complement strand
TACTTAAGGCGATCTTAAATATAAGAACGGACTATGAATACGGCCCTACGTGTGGTATTTAATGGCTTGAGTGCATCTACCAGGAGCCAAGCTGCATTACAGCATTTAGACGTCACTGATGTTTTACTCTGGATTCGACAATTTCGACAGGTAGTTGCCACTAACATCGCCAAAATGTATAGGCAGATTAACGTGCATGAAGATGACTGGAATTTACAACGGGTTCTCCGGATAGACGACCAGCTCAATGAAGTGCCACATTATCTCACAACGGTCACCTATGGGATCAACGCTGCCCCGTTCTTATCAGTACAAACACTGTTGTAACTGGAGGAGAATGAAGGTCACAGTTTTCCCCTCGCAGTACCGCCAATCATTCAAGGTCGAGATGTTGACAACATTTTGGAGGCGCCGCCACCGTTCAGCAGGTAATAGAAACTTCAATACTGCTCACCGGACTTGTGCATGGCGGGCGGTTTCCCATAAGCAAGGTGGCACGCGACTCATCAAGATGTGCTCACTGCGGTTCAAGCAGCGAAAGAGCAGGGCTCACAAATTGCATTTGACGATGTCGCAAACAAAATACTCGGATTAAGATGGCTTCCTCAAGAAGACACATTCACATTCTCAACAAGGATCTCGTCGCACACCGATCATCTCACCAAACGCCTCGTTTTGTCTGAAGTGGCTCAGATATTCGATTCCTGGGCTTTGCATCACCAGGGGTGATCAAGGCGAAGATGCTCTTGCAGGAGCTTTGGCTACATAAAGCTCCGATGGGATGAACCACTGCCATCCCAGCTCTCATCACGGTGGCTCATTATCAGAAAAGAACTCACAAGCTTGATCAAGCTCTCAATACCTCGGTGGTACAATCCATGAAATACTTCGACAGTGGAATTTCACGGCTTTTCTGATGCTTCTCAACTAGCAATGGCTGCAGTCGTATATATCACCGTCCACGGCTCTAATGGCGCCACGATTTCATTGGTGTGCTCCAAAACAAAGGTAGCACCGCTCAAGCGGCTCACCATCCCGAGACTTGAACCGCAGCACTGCTGCTCTCAAGACTCATGCAATACGTTCAAGCCACCTTGAAGTTCAACGTTACAGCAACTCACCTGTGGACGGACTCTGTTGTGACACTCACGTGAATCAAATCTCATGCATCGCGCTGGAAGGATTTTGTGAGAAATCGAGTTTCTCAAGTTCAAGAGCTCACTGCGAACGCACATTGGAAATACGTACCAGGTACATCCAACCCAGCCGACTGCGCATCACGAGGATTAAACACTGCTCAACTCCAAAGCCACTTATTATGGTGGACGGGACCACCGTGGATACTCACCCCTGAAGCATGGCCATCACAACCTGCGCTTTCGGACGAGTTGAGCGCGCATGAGGCTCGTCCTGGCATTGCGCTACATGCGGCCGCATCTCAGCCGGACTACCACTGGGACCTTATATATAGGTACTCAACTCTCAATAAATTATTGAAAATAACAGCTCTTTGTTTCAGGTTCATATCGCTTCTGAGAAAGCGCCGATACAAGTCACTAGACTAGCACTCAGCTTTTTAGGAGGCCAGATTATTCTGGATCAAGGCTACTCAAGCGGCATACTTCACGCACGAGATCAAGATGCTCACGGCCAACTCGAGACTACCAACTGCTCACGCATTCAGTCGATTGACTGCGTATGTAGACGCTCAAGGGATTATCCGAGTTGGCGGCCGCCTCAACCAATCAGCACTAGCTCAAGACAACAAACATCAGGCGATTTTGCCTCGCCACTCACGGTTCTCAACCTTGATCATTGCCCACGCCCATCTGCGTACCCTGCATGGAGGAACACAGCTGACATTGGCTCATGTCAGGCAACAATACTGGATCATCGGCGGACGGGCTCCGGTGAAGTCTCATATTTTACGGTGTGTCGTGTGTGCTCGGCAGAGGGGGATTCGTGCTCATCAACTGATGGGCCAACTACCTCTCTCTCGGGTTACACCGTCACGTCCGTTTACTCATACAGGAGTCGACTATGCCGGACCGCTCACCATCAAGACATGGAAGGGACGAGGTGCAAAAACCTACAAGGGATGGATCTGTGTGTTCGTCTGCTTCTCCACCTCCGCAATTCATCTCGAAGTAGTCAGTGACTACTCATCAAAAGGATTCATAGCAGCCTTCCGAAGATTCTCAGCGAGAAGGGGAATTGCTCAGACCATGTATTCGGACTGCGGGACAACATTCATTGGAGCAAACGCCGCGCTCAAGAAAATGTTCATCCAGAGTTCCCAAGAACATCAACGAATCGCTCAAATTCTACGACGTGATTGCACCATATGGGAGTTTAACCCACCAGGCGCTCCACACATAGGGAGCAAGTGGGAGGCGGTGGTGAAATCCGTGAAGTTTCATCTGAGACGGACTATCGGGGAGACTCTACTCACGACGGAAGAACTCACAACGTTGCTTACGCAAATTGAGGCCATTCTCAACTTGCGGCCTTTAGAACCGTTGAGTGACGACCCTGAAGACGTCTCAGCGCTCACGCCAGGTCATTTCCTCATTGGAGGTCCAATCACTACCATACCCAAGCTATCTCTGATTGACCTAGCAACCTCACGACTATCTCGGTGGCAGCTCATCCAGCAGCGTGTTCAACATTTTTGGGCACAATGGTCAGCTCATTATTTGCAACGCCAGCAGGCGATATCCAAGTGGCATCATCCTAACAACAACATCAAGGTGGGTTTCATCGTGCTGCTCACCGACGAACGCTCTCCACCGTGCAAATGGCCACTCGCCAGAGTAACAGCTTTGCACCCCGGCAAGGATGGACTCACCAGGGTGGTTACCCTCAAGACGGCCACCACGACACTCACTCGGCCAAGTGCCAAGTTCGCCATATTACCCATTTCAACCGGATGAAGGATCAAGAGTAAGGAATCATCAACAAGGTTGCTGATGGCGGGCGGAATGTTCGAGATTCCGTTAACATTGCGCCGTCCGATCAGATGGCAGCATCGATCGGGTATCGACGCCCGATCACCGCGGCAGCTTGCGCACGCACGGGCGCACTCATCGCCAACGTCTTCCTCGCGATATTCAGAGTCGTACAAATGGCCGCGCAGTGATCAGACGCACGACGTGTGCTCTGTGCATTTTTGATTGTGACTATGAAGCCGTGCACTAAAACAGTGCGCGCGCAACTCCTGAGCCAGCCCCGGGTTGTAATTACCCGACTGTCGCCCGAGGAGCTGAGGCGAGCAGAGCGACGAGCGACGCCACAGCAGCGGCAGGTGGTCATGCGCAGCCGGCAGAGCACACCGTCGCC
>NW_020212104.1:0-1227 GCF_003070985.1 Temnothorax curvispinosus | reverse complement strand
GTTCGATGCTTGCGCGCGTTGTAATCCGACACGAGTTGCGATAACGCGTCGATCCACTTGTAAGTTCCATTGAGCGTAAACATTTTCCACATATTGTTTTTTAACGTGCGATTGAATCGCTCGACGACCGACGCCTTCATCACCGAATACGTGGAATAATGATTGATGTCGTGTTTTCTCACGAGACGTTGCACGTCGGTGTTGTAAAATTCCTTCCCCATGTCGGTTTGTAGATTACTAGGGCACCTCCCGCTATCTCGAATTATCTCAGCGATAGCGTCAGCTGTCTCGCTGCCGCCTTTACCCTTGAGCGGCACGGCCCAGGCGTACTTGCTCAACACATCGATGACAGTGAGTATGTAGTGGTAGCCTCCGTTGAAACGCGAGTACGGACGCATCTTGACGATATCAGCCTGCCACAGGTCGTCGTACCCTCGCACTATGACGTGTCTACGGGGAAAATTTCTTCTTGCCGGTGCGTGCAATTCGTCCACCAACCGTCGCTTTTCGATATTTTTATCCACATCGGTCGATTTTAACGGTCTCATGTTCGGTTAGCGTTTCGTTGACTGTCGGTCGTCGTTTTTCGGCTGTACGTAACCGTTTCTGTTTATGTTTCTGCGTCGTTCATCGCTCTTTCTGAACCGCTCAGAAACCATATCGAGCCGTTCTCGAACCGTTCGTTGTCGTTCATCGTTGTCAGTTAACTGTTTCTTGTCACTCATCGTCGTCGTCGTCGTCGTCGACGTTCTTTAGCCGTTTGTAGCTTTTCCTGTCTCCGCGTAGTTCGCAGCTGTTTCTAAACCGCTCGTAATCGTTCCTAACCTGTTTTTGAACCGCTCGACAGCCGTCCGACAACTGTTCTCGAATCGTTCGTTGCTGTTCGTCACCGTCGTTAATTAACCGTTGCTTCTCTTCACTCGTCGCCGTTCGATAGTCGTTTCTGCTGAACCGTTTCTTCATCTTTCATTAGCCGTTTCCAATCTACCGATATTTGCACGTCGAAGCTCGTTTACCGCAGCCTGTAACGCTTGCACATCCTTCTCGAACGCGGTAAGCTTCTCGTCTGACTCTTTCAATTGATCTGTCAGACTTTTAAAGCACTGATCAACGTATATTTTGTTAACAGCGTCACCGTCAGTCTCAGGTTGCGCTACGCGACGAATCTTGCGCGATCTTGCATCAAAGTCCGTGGCGGCGCGACACAGAGCGTTGTCGCGCACGAAA
>NW_020212103.1:0-4763 GCF_003070985.1 Temnothorax curvispinosus | reverse complement strand
AAAAAAAATCCTGTAATTCTGGAATTAATTTATAAAAACTTTCAAGACTTTATGTCTAGTTTTTGCGATTGATAAACATAATTTAAAAGTTAAATTTGGCTTTAAAAACTTCACAACAACAAACTGGCGGACATAAGAACCATACATATATTTAATTATTTTACAGAAATCGGTTAAAAATAATTTAAAATTTCAATATAATTCTTTGAAAGTAATTTATTTTTATAAAAAAAATGAAATTTATTATACCGAACAGTGAGTACATATTTTTGCCCTGTGTACTTTGCACATTGGCAATTCGCATTTCAAACATTTGTACATCGTATAAATTAAATAACATAACTTGAAATAATCCGTATTGTAAGATTATAACCTCAAATTATCTGATACTTTGCGGTAAATAAATAAAATAAAATATCTCAAAAAATTTCACTAACACATAAAGTGGGTATGGCACACCCGAAACAAACTTTCTTACTTTTTTGCTCGGCTTCTACGGCGAGTCTGACGCTGTTTCAAATTCGACGTGCAAGACAAAACCTCAAAGTTTTTTTACACGCCCATACCGGACCGCTACCGTCATCCGTTTCGAAATGGCACATGATTAAAGAACCGACCGGGTATGGCATACCCAACATATGTGTTTAAGGGTTAAGGATATATATATTTTTTGTAATATATAATTTTAAATATTAGTATAATTTATGTGCATATACCTTATAACAATCGTTATGTGCAAACGATATTCAAAATCGTATTCGCATAAAACTAGCGAAAAACCACCTTTGATGTGTACGCAACACTGGCTACTTTACAATTCTACACAATAACACGTGTTTATTCGTGGCTCGAACGACGAGAATAGACGAGAACAAGAATACTGAATTTACGTGATCGAGCAAGTAGAAAATCTGGATTTTAGTTCCAAAAAATCCGTCTATTCGCCTAGATGGCGCAGAAATACAGTTTGATTTTGATATGGGAGAGTGTCCATATTCTGACTAAGAGTTCTGTTTAAAAATATTAATAGTATTAAGCTACTCTATCTATAGATTAGTATATTTCTTCTACGAGGTTAGTTTTGTTATATGTACTACACTGCTACTATTACTACACTGCTAACAGGGCGACGGTGTGGTCTAGTGGTAGAGCGCCAGAGTCGTAATCTGAAAAACCAGGTTCGAGTCCGCACTAGAGCCATGAATCATGGAAAAGTATTTTCCGAAAAAACCGCGCCCCTCCGTGCAAGATGCGGAGAAAACTCTGCTCCGTCTTTTGAAAGAGATGTTAAACCGTTGGTCCAAAGAAAGAAACAGTAAGGTAGTGGATAAATTGGAGGTTAGGGTTGGGTACGTCCCTTCAAAACGCTTTTTAAGGCCCCTTGAGGTATATAAAGTAAAATTCTTTATCCTTTTTGAAGTGAAACTTCTTTAGGCACGGTAATGAGTTCGACTCGCGACACGAAATCACGAATTTTGCGACACAAAAAATGTAACGAAAGTTTGACCAATAGGTTGTGACGACAACGAAGATGTCCTCACGGTCTCGCCGGCCGTAAAGGAGCGCGCCGTCGCTTTGTTCACTAAAGATTTTACGACAAATCAATCGCGACAAGACTCTCAGAAACCCAGATGGTAGCTCGACTAAATTCCTCGAAATATTGGGCGCCAGGTGCGATTCCTCGCACCACGATCCACATTTTCCATATTCTCGATCCACGATCCACGATCTATATTCTCTCAGGTGTGAGTTTCTTCGGGTAATCGCGGTCGGAGGAGAAGAGGGAACGTAGCACAGTGAACACACGCAAATAACAATAATACAAAAATAATGTATTTGACAGAAAAGATTACGTGAGAATAAATCAGCAAGTTGTTTCAGACTGAATCGGTGAATTACAATTTTAGAAATTATTTCAGAATAAATCGGCAGGTTTCTTTAAAATGAATCGGTAAATTACAATTTTTCTTTCAGATATTTTTCTGCAGAACGCGGGAACTATGAGATACAATAACGCGGAAATTAACCTAAGGACGCAACTTATAAGCCGCAGTTACACGACCGCAATACACAATACGCGATTACACGAACGCAAGACACAATACCTATGCGCAACGACTTCCCAACTGCCAAATCGTTCCCAGTTGGTAGTCCCGACAATACGCGACTACACGAACGCAAGACACAATACCTACGCGCAATGACTTCCCAACTGCCTAATCGTTCCCAGCTGGTAGTTCCGAAATGACCATCCGCAACGTCTCGCAAATGGTCCCAAAATGGCTAGACGCGGGCCTCCCGCGAAAAGCCCCAAAGATTTAAGACAGGTACCTCACGCCCCGGGACGTGATTGCGCGAACATTACTCCCCCGTTCTGCGACAATACGGTCCACCTCGGCGCGAAGGACACCTCGCTACATTACGCACCATGGTTACACAAAACGCTATTACACGAAACACGAAGACACGACAAAAACTACAACGAATTACACGGTGACTGTCGGCCGCGTACTATTTTTCGGGCAGGGCGATCCCACATTACTCTGTTGGCCGGGCCCTCCGTCAGTATTCCATTCAATAATTATTTACTCGATAATACTCATCTGCACAAACGCGATGCTACAAAATACTTCGCGACACAGTACGCGATTCTCTAAGCATGCTTTCCGCAACTCTACGCGGCTCTCGGAAGGGCCCCAGCCGTCAGAACGATCTTACGTGTACTCAAACGTGGGTTACGAGGTACTCGAGTAGTGGCCTTACAAATTCCGCAAGCTCGGCTGCCGGTCCTCTCGGGATGTCGTCCCTCGCCACGCCAACACGACAGTGACGATCCTCTAGCCCGGCGGGATCACGTCGGGCCCGCGCCTGCGCGCGCCGTGCTTGCAAGCCCTCCTTGCCGATCAGCCCTATGCGAGCCGAGCGCCTCCCGCTTCCGACGGCGCCCCTCGTGGCTTCCTCGCTCGCCGGCGGCAGGTTTGAAAAGCCTATTCTCGAGTCCGGCTGACCGGGCCGCGACTCTGGTGCCGGTGTACGACGGTCAGGCTGGCCAAGCCATGGCTCCGTCGACCGGTAGGCAATGCTCCGTGGCGATCTCCCTCCTTCGCAATTCGGCAGGCTTCATCCCGGCGAACATCGGGGCTGATGCGCTCGCCCTGCGAGACGCTCCAAGCAACGTCGGCATATGGGCCCAATCGTGACGCGCCCGCCGGCCAACTCCTACGTAGAACGCCTCCCGTAAACTCCCTCGGCGCGACTCAAGTCGTTACAATTTCCTCCTAGCCATCTACTCGATACCTGAAATCCTCGGAAATAATATAATGTACCGAATTCTAACGCTGTCGCCCCGCCTCGCTCCGGCGGAGACGACATCCCGGACGTTCTCCCCGGTCGAGTTATCGTCTGGACAGGAGACGTGACTATGTCACGTCACAAGGTGTACGGCGTTGGCGAGACGGCTTCTTGTTCTGGCACGGTAGTAAGTTCGATTATGCGACACGGAAAAGCGACACGAAGTTCGCGACACGAAAAGTGTAACGAAAATTCGACCAATAGACGTACGGCGTTGGCGAGACGGCTTCTTGTTCTGGCACGGTAGTAAGTTCGATTATGCGACACGGAAAAGCGACACGAAGTTCGCGACACGAAAAGTGTAACAAAAATTCGACCAATAAACGTACGGCGTTGGCGAGACGGCTTCTTCTTTTGGCACGGTAGTAAGTTCGATTTTACAATATGGAAAAGCGACACAAATTTCGCGACACAAAAAGTGTAACAAAAATTCGACCAATAGGCTTTTAACTACCTGGGAAAAAAAGATTATATATAATCATATATGAACTTATATAATGATATTATATATGTAAGCAAAAATATATATAATTATATATGACCATATATAGTTAATATATATATTAAAAAAGAACTGTTAACTTTTTTCGATAATAAAGCATTAATAAATTAAGATGTATATTTTTTCAAGCTGTAGAATTAAAAGTGAAATGATTTATATAATCATATAGAATAATGTCAAATTGTATATTAAACATTTAAATATATTGTAACGTTCGCGTTTTCTCGCTCGGAATTCGCTCGCCAGGCCAGGGTGAGAAAACGTGGAGACACTGGTTAGTTTTACATAAGCTATTTATTCACACTATTTACAATACAGTTTGATGGAGGGCGTGAGTGTCAGCGTGTGTGTGTGTGTTGCTCCGCTAAGCCGCAGTGTACGTGTGCCGGGTTCAGGCGCGGTCGGACAGAGACGGACTCGCGGACAGGCACGGTTGCCTTGCGGATTCGCGGGCAAGTACGGAGGCACGGTTGCCTTGCGGATTCGCGGGCAGGTAGGTCGGTCAGGAGCTCAGTCGGGAGCGCCCAACTGAGCGGTCCGTACACCGGGAGCGCCCGGTTTGAAGACGGGAGCGCCCGTCTTCCGTACGGCGGAGAGGGTCGGGAGCGCCCGACCCAGAGGCAGGAAAGGGCAGGTAATACCAACCGGGAGCACCCAGCTGGGGAGGCCCGCACCCTGGGAGCGCCCAGGTGAGAACGGGAGCACCCGTTCTCTGTACGGAGGAAGTCGTTGGGAGCGCCCAACGTGGTGAAGCGGTCTCGGAGAGAGGTCGTGTCGGGAACAGGAGTCGGACAGGACTGGTGACTCGAGTCGGTTCGAGTCCCCTGTTTATACCCCGAGTGCGGGCGGTGGGGGCTGTCCCACAGTGCTGCGATTTCGAGCCCCGGCACGCACGCGAATTTCCCCCTCC
>NW_020212102.1:0-3115 GCF_003070985.1 Temnothorax curvispinosus | reverse complement strand
AGTCCCAGTCTACAATAGGTGTTTTAAGCCCTAAGCCCTAAGAAATTGACCAGTCACAGTCAATTATTCTCTTCAAATTTAACAATTTCTAAAGCCTTGTGTACACGATACTAGAAATCGGTCCGAGTTTCGGTTTAAGTCAATCAACTTGCAGCTCTTACAGAAAAGCAACAGTTTCATTGGCTTATACCGAAACTCGGACCGATTTCTAGTATCGTGTACACAAGGGTTTAAGGCTTAGGGCTTAAAACATCTATTGTAAACCCGAAACCAGGCCTAATGGCTTCTGCCCACTGGGGTCACAGGAGGCGGAAACAAGCGAAAACGCTTGTCGCGCGGCAAGAAGCGACGCGGTAGCCAATAAACTTTTGGTTCTTACGGAAAACCAACACGTTGATTGGCTACCGCGTTGCTCCTTGCCGCGCGGCAAGCGTTTCCGCGTCCTGCACGCAGAAGCCATTGGCTGCGTTCAGCCGAACCTCTGCTTAGCGAAGCAAAAGGTAGCAATTGAATGTGATTGGTTCTTACCTTTGGATCCAACCAATTACACTTAATTGCTACCTTTCGCTTCGCTAAGCAGAGGTTCGGCTGAACGCAGCCAATATATGGATCTCTAACCAACCTAACCTAACCTGCAACAATCTCTGATTGGTCAATCACTGCGCAGTCGCCGCAGCCTCCGGAATGGTACACTTGTTTTCTTTTTTACATCACGCATCACGCTTTCGTCGCTTTCGTCTTTCGTCATCGACAACCCAAACAAGCAGGGTCGCAGCATCGCATCACCCAGCACCTGTGCATGTTGTTCGAAGATTATCGTGATCGACGTGATTGAACGGCGTCAAGGAAGAGATAGAGGAAATAGCGACGAAGGAGATAACCAGGATTTGTGCGAGCGAACGGCGGCGGGCGACGAACTTATAGACGCTATCCCTGAATCGACTCGTCCCATTATCCACGATCGAAAAGGTAATGAAATTCTCCGATACGACTACGCCCGGTTAATGGACAATAACACCGCGCGAAACGAGAGGACGTCGATCGGTCGTTTAGGACGTACTCAATAAAACGGGATAACGAAGCGACGAGAATAACAATCAAATAAAATGGCGAATTAGAATCGTACAAAAGGGGGTTAGGTTTCGATCTAGCGACAACGTGGGGCATAATCCGTTCGTCTCGTGCTCAAGAAAAAGATTTCGCGTGGTTGGAAATACTTTTCCAATCATTAGAAGCCGCTAGAAACGCGACGCAGATCGCGATGGTTCTTATATGACGCGTTTTGACATACTTTTTACAAGCATCGCAAAATGGAGTCAGATAGGTCTAGGTAAACGTGCACTATAAAAGCCAATTCTTCTAGTACTTTCCGGTACCTGAACGGTCCTTTTGTTCTTGCTTTTCTCTCTTTATACGTAGAGCTCTAAACTATCGTCGACCTGCGAAATAATTTTAGAATAATTTTTGTTAAATTAAATTTTTGTTCAAGTTGTTGCTAATTACTTTGTCGAAAACTTACGAACAGAAAGGTTTGAATTTCGCTTATATGGCACTTTCTGCAAAGAACCTTCATACATATCTTAAAGGCAATCTGGTTCCAAGCATTACCTTGTTTAGCCCATCTAACCAAATTTGTCTTTGTGCAGATGCCTAACATAAAGTTGCAAAGCTCCGACGGCGAGGTATTTGAGGTCGACGTCGAGATTGCCAAGTGCTCGGTCACCATCAAGACTATGCTGGAGGATCTTGGTATGGACGAAGACGAGGAGGAAGTTGTGCCTTTGCCAAATGTTAATTCCGCAATCCTAAGAAAGGTTATACAGTGGGCTACGTATCATAAGGATGATCCGCCACCACCGGAGGACGATGAGAACAAAGAGAAGCGCACTGACGATATCAGCTCTTGGGATGCTGACTTCTTGAAGGTGAATATTTCTCGTGGCTGAAATAACATTAAACACTACATCGCAATATCTCTGCTCTTAGAACACAAATGAAAAATAAAAACACTTTTATTATATAATTTAAACCCAGGCTATCGATTAAGCCTTGATCTATTCAACTGTTATTGAGATCCGATAATCTAAGGGTCTCTCAACTTGATTAGTTATTATAATGTTATTTTGTATTTTATACATATATAATATGACAAAATAATGTATATATGTATCTATATAAATATTAATGTTGTAATGAGTAATGAACATTTAAATTGCTAGATTTTTCTGTACGGAAGATATATTCTAGATTCTTCTATATAGAAGCTATACAGAATAATCTAGAATCTAGAATTTATCTTCCGCATAGAAGCTGTACAGAAGAATCTAGAATCTATCTTCCGTATAGAAGTTATACAGAAGAATCCAGAATCTATCTTCTATTCTTCTATTCTCTGTATAAACTTGTAATATGAATGTGTTTGTTGTATAGGTGGATCAAGGAACTCTCTTCGAACTGATTCTGGCAGCTAATTATCTCGATATCAAAGGACTCTTGGACGTCACGTGCAAAACAGTCGCCAATATGATCAAAGGCAAGACGCCCGACGAGATTCGTAAGACATTCAACATCAAGAATGACTTCACAACTATGGAAGAAGAACAAGTGCGCAAGGAGAATGAATGGTGCGAGGAGAAATAGATGCAATCGCGATTTATTACGCGAAAATCTCATAAATGTTAAATGATCCATTTGCGTTATTAGATTTTGAACTTAATCGGAGCTTCATTACTTCAATAAATTTCTCCAATATTTTTTTTTCTTTCCCCAAGGAAGAATAAAATTTTAATTAATTTGTCAAAATCAAATAACATTTACGAATATGTATCACATAGATTCACTGTTATTTATTTCAATTAAATGAAGATAGTGTAACAATTGTGTGAATTAATTTATGAAGTACACACACACTTTACTCCTTAAAATCTGAAAATCTTCGATAGTATCACAAATAATAACTAACTTCGACTCTCCTCATTCGCATGCTTCTAGCATAGGACGTTAGACAACGCTAATGATTTTATATAGTATAAATATAAATTTATATTTAAGAACATATTATGTACACATATGGTTTAATGATATTAAATAAATTTAAAAGTAATTATATCTCTGT
>NW_020212101.1:0-3459 GCF_003070985.1 Temnothorax curvispinosus | reverse complement strand
ATATGGTAAAAAAAGGGTGTTGCCCATGAGTGTTGCGATAGAAAAATATACTAAGAATAGCATTGTATTGCGTGAGAAAATTATAAATCGATGAAAAATACCAATCGAAGAAAATAAGTAATGCATTGTTTTTATCAAGCCGACTCATCCGCCGGACTCAATAGCATTTTATTACGTGAGGAAAATATAAATCGAATGGAAAATACGCATCGAGAAAAAATAATTAACGCATTTTTCCTTATCGGGCCGACTCATCCGTCGGGATCTTCGACGCATTTTTTTTTTCACGCCCGAGACCCCCCGCCGCGCCGCCACCTATCCGAGTTGTCGCTAACGAGCGTCATCGCGTAAACGTTCGCATTCGGAGCGCTCGTCGAGATCGCGCTCAAACCGCGACGCGCCGTCATCGCGGTTTCACCGTCTCTCTCTCGCTCTCGACGATGCGGCTCGCATACATAATCGCGTTAACCGCGTGTTTCAACGCCGCGACGTGCATCAATTCCACAATTACGGACGACAATTACGCGTTCACGTTCGACTACCTGCTGAAATACGGATATCTGTCCAACGACGTGGACGCGATTCCGGCTCAGAGACGAAACGACGTTTTTCGCAAAGCCTTCAAGGAGTTTCAGAATTACTACAATTTACCCGGCGACGGAACGCTCAACAACGAAACGCTGAAATTCATGAGTAAACCGCGATGCGGTTTCCAAGATATCCTGAAGCACGAAACGAAAGCGAGCCTGTCCAAATGGCCGAAGACGCACCTGACGTGGCATTTTCACTTAGCCGACGAAAACGAGTTGAACACGGCGCAGGCCGCGTTCGACCTGTGGTCGCAGCATTCGGCATTGACGTTCGAACGCTCCGAAATGCCGAACGCCGACATTATAATATCTTGGCGACGCCTACTACACTATAACACGAACATCGAGGTAAACGGAGAATTGTGCTCGGACAAATTCGACGGCCCCGGCAACGTGCTCGCCCACGCGTTTTTCCCGACGGACCAAGCGGGATTCGTTTCCGAGGTGCACGTCGACGGGGACGAGCCGTGGCACATTTACGTCAACAAACATCCCGCGGATAAGTTTTCCCTGCATTACACGTTGACGCACGAGATCGGCCACTCCCTCGGATTGCCGCACAACAGACGCACAACATCGGTGATGTTCGCGATACAGCCGGATCAGCAGTATCCGGTGAAGCTCGACCAATACGACATCGTCGACATTCAACGTTTGTACGGTGAAAAAATTCAGAACGATAAGCCGCGTCGGACGCCAGCGCCGGCGCCACCGCCGCCGCCGTCGCCGGACCTGTGCAGCCTCGATCGCGTGAACGGGGTATTGATTTTGGAAAATCGAATGTACATCTCGTACAAACGTTACGTTTGGTCGGTCGATCTGGACGGTAGGACGTACAACGGACCTTTAGCCCTCTCGAAGCACATGAGCTTTCTTCACGACAATTACACGCGCGTGACCGCTGCCTATCAATCCCCGTCCGGCGATCTCATGGTGTTCGTAGATAATTTAGTATACTTGGTTCAATATCCGGAATTTAGTCTGCGGCCAGGTTGGCCGAAGACCCTACAAGAACTCGGATTTCCCGAAAACGCGCTGATCAACGGAGCGGTGAACACCCACAGAGGACGTTCCTACGTGGTGTACAACGGTAACGCGGTGGGCGAGATAAACGAATGCGACCAGGACAAGAGAGTCGCCAAATTTACGCCCCTCGAGGCCACGTTTCCCGGAATACCGAAAGGCGTGACGTCGATATTCCGCTACATCGACGGCAATCTGTACTTCACCACTCGGTCGCAGTTCTACAAATTCAACGAATTTACGAGGACCGTCTCGTCGGCCGGTAAATTCGATCTGCGGATACTGAATATCGTCTGCCCTAAGGCCGAACTGCTGCAGCAGTTGCGCGATCTCCTCGATCGAATCGTACGCCTCAACGATAACTCGCTAACGTCGACGAGCGATTATTGGAACGATGACGACACCGGAGTTCGGCTCTCCGATTTCCGCATCCGCCGAAGGAAGTAGACTACCGCGCAAATTTTCCACACCGCGCCACGCGCGACATAAGTCAAATCTTTCCTACTTATACCGGCATGTCCCTTCCAAGGCATCAGTGTCGCGTCGTCGGCCGAATACGACGCGTCGGAAAAAAAAAATCAGAAAGGAACGGTTACCGCGGCGCGAAATGTTCTCGACGTTGGCCGATCGACCCGCGCCGAGGAGTATTTCTCCTACGGAGACGGCGGATTCGGAGGCGAACGACAACGACTATAAAAGACGGAGGATCAGTTCGATGGACGATCGCCATTATCTTCCTCGTCGCCAGGAATCGCGTCGCAGCTCTCATCCTCCAACCGACGCGCCCGTCGAGGACGATCGTCGTCGTCATCATCAGGAGTTTCGTTCCAACTTTCCCGTCGAATTGCCCCCTGTGCGCATCCTGACGACGCGTTATCTGCTGACGACGACTGGCTACAAGTACATAGCCATAGGTATCACGATCAAGACACCGTGGTACAGTCTTCATACCACGCCTTCGTACGTGGATATCGCCCTGGGGGACAAACAAGGAAGAGAAATCTCCCTGACGCTCGACATGTGGAAAGGACTGATCGAGCGCAAACGCGACGTATTGTCGTGCATGGAACGCGCTCTTTCCGACGTAACTCACCCCCCCTCGCCGATGTCGATCGGAGGGATGACAATGCGATTCGGAGTGATCAACAACGGGCCGATCGTACGTATAGAGCTACCCAACCTGGCTCGCGTGGCGATGGTGCGCACAACCCTGCTCAAGCTGTACAATCTGCAATTTTGCGTGGATCGCGTCATCCGTGCGCTGAACGCGGCGACCGAGGAGGTCGACGCTAAGTTTTTGCGCTATCGGGAGATAGCCGCCGCCGCGATGAAAATGGAAACTTCGATTCAACCTGAGATACAGAAAAGCGATTTTTTCGATCCTGACAACATCACCGACTGCGAGATAGCCGCGCTATGTTTCGACTCCTTATAACGATGTCGCGTCTACGAAATGCATATATTCGCGCGAGCGAAACAATGTAAACGCGCTTGTATTATTTTTTGAATAAAAAAAAACTATATGCGTATCTCATCTGTGCACTCTCTCTTTCCATTTTTCCCCCTTTTTTTCCCACATCCGTATACCCATGTCAGCGACCGCGACGCCGAGTTCGAACGCGCGTCACGTAAAATTATCGCGAATCATGAATTACAGATCGAACGCGAGGTGAATGAAAAAAAAAAAAAACCATTGTCGCGCGTCGATCGAGCGACTAGACGATGAGTCATCTCCATCGATCCCGACGAGTCGGGAAAACCACGTGCTGTCCGTCGCCCGCCCGCGGGATCGAAACGACCTTCGGACCGAGAGTTGAAAAACAAAAACATGACAAAACGACGACGA
>NW_020212100.1:0-2910 GCF_003070985.1 Temnothorax curvispinosus | reverse complement strand
GCGGTCACGGTCAAGGTGCTCGATAAGATGTGATTTTCGCTATATATAATATCTCTAGTAGCACAACTTCGTCGTCATAATATAGGGATCTGCTGTTTATTTAAAATTCTGCGAAAGAGAAAGAGATATCTCAGATTGGCGTTACAAGTGTTACAAATCAATTTCGATTTTTAGCCTGATAAAGAGATTTATTGCACGTTAGATTATATCATCGCAGGCGTGTAATATTTGCATTTTATCCATAGTCGATATTGGCGTCATATTGACACTGCATTTGGATGTAATTTATAATTAATATGAGCATGATATTGAGAAATATTGGCTAATATTTAGTGAAGCTATTGTAGTTCGCTACTAGAGATAAAAAATATATATATATATAAAATAATATGTACGCTTTGATAATTAATTAATAATATAAATTGCTAACCAACTAATAAATTAACAACTAATATTGGTGGAAATATTTGACACTTGAATTAAATATCTCTTTTCAAATTTTTAACTGTTAAAAGATATCGATTTTTACTTTATCGAATATTTACTTTATCTTTTCAAGAATCTGTATTATTTATATAATGATATAATATTGTGCAGCATATGTATATATTAATACTAGCATGATACCCGTGCTTCGCTACGGTAACACACATTTTACCCCTTTTCACCCCGTTAGGAGTTGAATTTCTAAAAATCCCTTCTTAGTAGGTGCTTACGTCATGGAAGGAATAACTCACCGAATTTCATGTTTCTAGGTTTAAGGGTTTGAGCTGGGCGTTGATGAGTCAGCCGTAACATTGAATTATATATATATATAGATAGATAGATAGATAAATGATTAGAGTAAAATCTTGAATTATGTTTTTAAGCACTTGTTTGGGTAAATTTTGTAACCAAAAACCAAGTCGATATCTCATCAGGCCCAAGAGATATTGAGAAAGTCGCGAAAACACATTTTACCCCTTTTCACCCCCTTAGGGATCGAATTTCTAAAAATCGCTTCTTAGTGAGTGTTTACGCCATGGAAGGAATATACTCCTCAAATTTCATGTTTCTATTATAGGTTTAGAGTTACTGTGGTATTTGGACTGTGCGTTAATGAATCAGTCGTAACATTGAATTATATATATATGTAGATTATATAATTAGTATTATATAAATATATAATTAGAATTATGCAAATCTAAAATATAATTAGTATTATATAAATAATACAGTTTCTGAGAAAGATTATTATATAGATTTTTTAACAATAGAAAATTTGTAATAAATTAATGTCATAAAAACGTAATAATTGTAATAAAATTATATACTATAATTCTACAATTCGTACGATAAAATTAATAATTGTGACACGGATTTTCTGTTTAATTAATTGGTGTTAAAAATCCAGGGTTCGTCGGTTATGACAAAGTTTGCTGGGAATTACGTGGCTAGCATGTACGGGAAAATATTGGAGGAGCTTACGTATTCTCTTAACTTTACCTTGAAGATTGTCTCGCAAATGAGCGAGCACGGTATGTGGGATGAACAGAATCAGACGTGGTCCGGAGTGATGGGCGAGCTTGTATCGGGTCGTGCGGATTTCGCTATCGCCGATATGTCGATGACGAGCTTTCGGGTACGCTATGTCGATTTCACGCTGCCCTTGATCATATCCAGAAACGCTCTGTATTTCAAGGAACCGGGGATATGTGGCGTCAAGTGGCTCGGCTATTTTCAGGTAATATGATTGAATTATATATGGGTTCATCGTTTAGCCTTATCTCGTTATTGCCGCTACGAAAATAATAAGTGAGAGTTGTCTAATGTGTCCAGCCACCTAAATCGTGCCTCATCAATTTTTTTTCGTTGCTCTAACGCTAAAATGAAATAAATGAGCAGAAAGATAAAAATTCCCAGATTACACCTTATTTTCTTTGTATTACAAACACATTAAAAAAATTAAATATAATTATTGTAATTTTTCGATCAATTTATGCAGCTGATAATAATCTATAATATAATTGTTTTCTGCATTTTTATGCTTTTATAAAAGTATATTTATTATAAAATATTTTATATTTATTTTATGTACATATTACAATTATTATAAAAGTTAATTTAATATTTTTATAAAACGAATCATATTTTCTAAATTGGTTAGACATATAATAGTAACTGTTTTAAACATCAAACTACAGTTTCCAATATTAACTTGCATGCAAATTAATAAATAAGTAAATTATCAAATGAGAAGTAGGTATAACATAAAATAAGTAATAACAATTTTAGCGACTTCTTTTAATATATTGGAATAGCTTTTTTTCAAATAGCGTAAGCTTGATTTAATTTTGAACTAGACCTAATATCTGAATTCGTACGATCGTGACAGACATTCAATTCGTGCACGTGGGCTACGATTGTCACGCTGATAGCGATCGCGCCGCTTCTCCTATCCTACATGAAAACAATCCGTGAATCTGGAAGCATGATGGAACTGATCTCTGAGAATTTTATCTGCATTTGGGGTATCTTCTGCCAGCAGGCGCTTAAAGGTATCACCCTATCTTATAAATCTTATAATAATAAACACGATTTCCGAAGCAGTTCTAATTAAACATTCGGCTATAAAATATCACGATTGCTCGCTTTTATTCTCAGTACGAAAAGAAAGCAAAATAAATTATTTTAATTAAACTAATCTCGGACTCTATTTTCTCCTTTTTTAAAAGTACAACTAAAGCTTATAAGTAAATTTTTTCCTCTAGAGTTTCCGAGAAGAACGTCGCTGCGCATCGCGTACTTGACGATATTTTTGACAGCGGTGTTGGTAGCGGCTCACTATTCGGCGGCGTTAGTCTGCTTCCTAACGGCGTGCACTCGCGTTCTGCCCTTTCAGACGATAGAAGAATTCGTCGACGCGGGCAC
>NW_020212099.1:0-1363 GCF_003070985.1 Temnothorax curvispinosus | reverse complement strand
AAAAAAAAATTTGCATTGTTTATTACAATTTTTTTAGCATTTGTAAATACTAAAAAAAATTGTAACAAACCCTGCAAATCTTTTTTGTTCAATAAATGTACATGAATCTAAAAATTACCTCTGTTCACGTTAATTTGCACCTGACTGTGCACATATACAAAGTTTCTATATATGCAACACAATCTGGTGCAAATTAACGTAAACACAGGTAATGTTTATATTACAAACCTTAAATACTTGCCATTCAGTTTCTAATTTACCAAGCAAGTTTACTCCTTTCATACGTCTCAGACGGCTTCTCAAGTCCACTTATTGAATCAATCAAGCTAACTGGTCATTAACTATAGAGACAACCTGAGGCGTTTGAAAAGACTAAGCCTGGTTAGTGGTCAGAAACTAGGTGACATTCTTGCGATAAATATTTCTTCTGGTTATATGATGTGAATATTAAAATATTATTTTTTACACTCGTTACACATAAGATCTAATAATATCTTTTTATAGCAGAAGAGACAAAAGAGCGAAACAATTCAAAGTCCTGTATATTATATTCATTTATCACCATCAGGTGATAAAAGTAATGACGTAAGAGATGGCGGTATTGAAAATATTATAGCAGCAGCGTCACTGGAAATAGGTAAGATTATTTTAAATATGCATGCAGGTTCTATGAAAATATATTTTTTGCGAATTAATGTGTGTAAACGAGAGAATTTTTTAAATTTATTATAAATTATTTGTTATAAAAAAAGAATTTGCATTGTTTATTACAATTTTTTTAATATTTGTAAATACTAAATAAAATGTAATAAACCCTGAAATCTTTTTTGGTCCAATAAATGTACTTAAATCTAAAAATTGCCCCTGTTCACGTTAATTTTCATCAGACTGTGTTGCATATATACAAAGTTTATATATACAGTTTGGTGCAAATTAACGTAAACAGATATTTTTTAAATTTTCTAGACACTACAGACGCGCGCTTCGCGCGCGCTATTTAGCTTTAACATTATGCTATTATATAATAATCGCGACACGACGCGGGACGATTAACCTCGCGACACGACGCGAGCTGTCACATCATGACACACATGACGCACTACACGCACGAAACTCGCCACACTTCGCGATGACAGTCCCTCACGGGATGAAGCAAGCTACGGAGCGGCAATCAATCGAGATAACCAATCGGCATCGCAGAAAAGAAGCTTTAATTTTTCAATACAAACGAAATTCATTCAGTTAACACGCCTTTTTTAAAAGTATACATTTATTTGACAAAAAGGATTTGCAGTATTTATTACAATTAAGGTTTGTATTATAAACTTTAAATGCTTACTGTTCAATTTCTAACTACCAAGCA
>NW_020212098.1:1130-4987 GCF_003070985.1 Temnothorax curvispinosus | reverse complement strand
GCGTTCTCGACACAATACGGACATTACGAGTATAATCGAATGCCTTTTGGATTGAAAAATGCCCCAGCGACATTTCAACGAGCAATAATAGCCGTTTTAGCAGGACTAGTAGGATTACAATGCTTAGTCTATCTAGACGATATAATAGTATACGGAGCAAGTTTACAAGAGCACAATAAGAGATTAATTGAAGTGCTAAAAAAACTGAGAAACTATAATTTGAAATTACAGCCCGATAAATGCGATTTCCTTCGGAAAGAAGTGACGTATCTCGGACATGTAATAACAGAAAACGAAATCTCGCCAGACCCTTCAAAATTAGAAGCAATAAAAAGCTTCCCGAGACCAACAAAGGTAAAGGACATCCAGGCTTTCGTAGGATTAGCCGGATATTATCGAAGATTTATTAAAGATTTTTCAGCAATCGCCAAGCCACTCACAAAAATGACCAGAAAAGATATCAAATTTGAGTGGAACGCAGAACAATAAAACGCATTTGAAACACTTAAAGAAAAACTAACTACAGCACCGGTATTAAAATAACCGGACTTCTCCCAAGAATTTGTAGTAACGAACGACGCGTCAGATTACGCAATAGGAGCCATACTGTCACAGGGAAAGATAGGTCAAGATCAACCCGTGGCGTATGCGAGCAGAGTACTATCTAAAGCCGAGCAAAATTATAATACTACCGAGAAAGAATTACTTGCGATAGTATGGGCGGTGAAACACTTCCGATCATACGTTTATGGAACAAAATTTACCATAGTGACAGACCATAAACCATTGGTTTGGCTATTTAACGTAAAGGACCCCGGATCACGATTAATCCGATGGAGGTTGAAATTAGAAGAATACGATTACACTATCGTACACAAGGCCGATCAAGAGAATAGAAACGCGGATGCGCTGAGTCGACATGTGCCGACAGACATCAATAAGATAGAGAAGGAAGAGAATAACGAAGAGGAGAGCGAAAGAAAATACACAGAAGAAAAGAAGCAACGTTTATTATACGAATACCATGATGCACCTGTAGGAAGACATCAGGGTGTGGAACGCACCATAAACCGAATAAGGCTGACGCACAATTGGAGAGGATTAACTCGAGACGTCGAAGATTACATTAACAAATGCGAACTATGTCAGAAGAACAAGTTATCGCAAAAAAATAAAGCACCCTTAGTAATAACAGACACCGCGGACAAACCGTTCGAAAAATGTGCTCTAGATATAGCAGGACCACTAACGGTGACCGAAAACGGAAATAAATATATCTTCACGTTTCAGGATAATTTATCAAAATTCAGTAAAGCGATACCCGTACCTAATCAAGAATCGAATACAATCGCGAAAGAATTTGTCACAAAGATTATCTTTGAATACGGTATCCCCGACAAAATACTGACGGATAGAGGAACGAATTTCCTTAGCGAGATATTTAAAAGCACGTGTAAATTACTGAAGATAGAAAAAATTCAAACAACGGCCTACCATCCCGAGAGTAATGGAGCATTGGAACGCTCTCATAGAACATTAGCCGAATACTTGCGACATTATATTAACGCGGACCAGACAGACTGGGACGAATAGACGCCATACGCAATGTTCGCGTATAACACGACGCCACACACGGCGACCGGGTTTACACCCTTTGAATTAGTATACGGGCACCGAGCGACACTACCGGCGGCACTGTCGCAACCACTGAAACCAACGTATACTTATGACAATTACGCGCAAGAGCTAAAAGAAAAATTAAGAGCGACACAACGAGTTGCAAAGGAACATTTGCGAAACAAAAAATTTAAGGCCAAGGAGACGTATGATAAGAAGACAAAAGAAATTAATTTTTGAGTGGGAGACAAAGTTCTCTTGCACGACAAAACGGTGCGTAGAAGGAGATCGAAAAAATTAGAAGCCCCGTGGATAGGACCATATGAAGTAATCGAGAAACATTCAGACGTCAATTACACGATCAAAAAGGGACGGAAAACCACGCGAGTACACGTAAACCGATTAAAGCTTTTTATAGAACAGTAAAAACAGCGGAAAAGAACAAAAACAAGCAATAAAAAGTAGGCAATAGAAAATAGGCGACAGTAAAAACTAAGGAAAATAAGATAATAAGTACTTACCGAACATCAAACACGTCGCACCACACGGCGTCCGGAGGCCACATCCAATGTGACCTCCAGGAGGTAGAGAAGATGCATCCATGTACCCGGGGGTGTTAACAACGCTTCCACGTAGGAGGGTGGAGGCGAGCGAGACGAGGAGGGCCCCGCACACGCACTAGTAGGCGCACTTATGGCACCCGCTCGCGCCGCCCTCAACCAATACGACCGCATACAGGCGTCGCAAGACGACAACGCAAAACGCGAAAACGCTTTGACAGCTTACTGCCGCGTATATTGGAACGGATTTACAGTGCTGCCAGTACTGCGAGTGAATAGCGAAACGCAGCTTTGGTAGCGAATATAATGACGCAATTCATGACGTCATCAGGTCTGTTGTAGCGTTTCGTAGCGCTAAGTGGACCAACCGTAGCGCTGCTACAAACGCTCCGTAGTGTTTGTAGCGTTTAGTGGACCGCAGCCTAAGATGTATATGCGAGGTGTCACGGCGATAAAATCCAAATGATTGCCGAAATTCGTTTCCATGCTATGCCATCTTAGTGAACCATTGGTTGATCCATTGCCAAGGTATTTTTATCACAATTGTTGCTTTATAATGTTTTTCCTATTTATTTATATAAAGATATTAATCTTCATTATGATCAAATATTATTCTCATTTATAGATATAATCAAAGAACCGGGAAGATCATTTGCCGCGTGTCTGGTACATTTGGAAAGGCCGGATGGGCACTACCATCGATGGATATAGAGCATCTGTGGACGGTGTAAAGTGGTTCGCGTATTTCTTCTTGGAGGGTCAAGTGTAAGCTAAACAATTTGTTCCGTCGCTGCTGACGACACCTGGAAGCATCACCAAGTCATAGGCCAGGTAAATCGTTATTCTATCTCCTTTCGATTTCACGTTGATTCATCGAATAAATTACATCAATTCAATACGATTTTTTCAGGTTGATACCACGCACTCAAGCAATAGTACAAACGCTGCAGTCGCAGGGAGTCGTGTCCAAATACAAACTGCTAGAAATCTGGGGTTTGGATGAAAAATGTGAGATTTTAATTTATAAAATAATATTTAGATATTATCATAGAGTAGACTTCTATATAATACTAGACCGCTGACAGGCATCTCGGCCGTGATGCTTGCCGCCATGTTAATTTTAGTCAAGATATGCTATACTACAGATTCTATACAAGTGGTTTTATACAAGATTTCTATACAATAGTCTGGCATATACAGAATCCAAAAGAAAGGGTTTAATACTACAAGAGTAGTGGTTCGATTTCGGCATTCAAGTACGCTACACGTTGAAGACATGACTTACAAACTTATTGAATACCGGCTGTTTTCCAGCAAGGTGACACAGTGCGACACTGTGCGACACACTCGAACACTGTGTATGAGTGTTTGTTGGAACGCAAAACTCGACCATTGTGGACACATTTATATTTTTGCAAGGATTTTTCACCAAAATAATTTTTGTTCGCGAAATTGCTGATTAATCCCGGCGATGGAAGCGGGATGAGAAGGACGCGCGTGGAAGGTGTTAACTAAATATTCACTTTACTTTTGTGTAACTCAGACCACAGTCTAAGCCGTCTTTAATGCGTCTTTAATGCGTCAAAATTGATACAATCTGACCTGAGAGTGATGAGCGGTGAACAAAATAAGGTGTATATAGTCCGTGTAAATGAAAGGCAATTATATTAATTACCGTCC
>NW_020212098.1:0-1120 GCF_003070985.1 Temnothorax curvispinosus | reverse complement strand
TTCTAATTTTGTTCAGGGAGATCTTTGGAAAGACAAAGTAAAACATTATAATCAGGGGCAGATTGTCTTGCCTCTTGTCCTACATTTTGATGATGTGGAAATTAATAATGTTCTTGGATCTCACACTGGTGTTAATAAACTCGGCGCAGTGTACTCTAGTATTCCGTGTCTGCCACCAGAGCATGTTTCACTACTTGAGAATATCTTTCTTGTACTCCTCTTTCACTCTGCAGACCGGGCAAAGGAAGGGGGTAATGAACGTGTCTTTACCATACTTGTTGAAGAACTAAATTTTCTTTCAAGGACAGGAATAGTTGTGAACACAGAAAGAGGAGAGGAAAGAGTTTATTTCATCCTTGGCGTTATTTTGGGTGATAATCTGGGCCTTAATCAAATTCTTGGTTATAGTGGGAGTTTTTCTGCCAACTTTTATTGTAGAATTTGTAAGAGCGAGAAAGCAGAATGTGAATATACTTGTAAAGAAAATCTTGCTCTTCTCAGAACCAAAGAAAATTACATGTCTGATGTTAATGAAGGTATGACAAAATCTGGTGTTAAAGAAAATTCTGTGTGGAATCAGGTTGATCATTTTCATGTTACTGAGAATTATGCTGTTGACATTATGCACGATTACGAGGAGGGCGTCTGCAAATATGACATGAGCCATATTCTGTTCTATTTTATCAAAGAAGCTAAAATTTTCACTGTTGATGTTTTGAATGATAGAATTAATTCTTTTAATTATTTGAGTAATGGCATAGCAAACAGGCCTCCCACTATAACACAAGAAAATATTGATAAGAAACATTTGATGATGTCTGCAAGTGAAATGCGCATTTTTGTCCTGTGCTTTAGCATGTATATTGGTGACCTTGTACCACTGAAAGACCGTGTTTGGCAATTCTATCTGACTCTGCGAAGTATATTTGATATTGCATTTGCCAGAACTTTACGGAAGGAATCTGTCAAAATTCTTGAAGTCTTAACTCAAACCCATAATGAAGATTACTTAGATTTGTTTCATGGAAAAATAACCCCTAAGTTTCACTTGATTCTTCACCATGCTCGTATCATAGCCAAGTCTGGGCCACTCCCCCTCATTAGTTCGATGAGATACGAA
>NW_020212097.1:0-3101 GCF_003070985.1 Temnothorax curvispinosus | reverse complement strand
TTATATCCTACTAATGATGCATCGTTTGCTTTTTTATCGAAAAATGTGTGATTTGCAGTTTTGCACGTGTTCGATGAAATCATTGCGAGACACGTATGTTCTTGAAAACGATATCATGCCATTGACTTTTGGTGATTTGATCTGTATAATTGCAACAGCAATACATCGGCGCTATTTGCAAAATTTGCAGTTTTGCACGTGTTCGATGAAATCATCGCGAGACATGTCGCGACATGTTCTAAAAAAAAAAAAAAAAAAAAAAAAAAAAAAAATCGCTCCATTGACTTATGCGAAATTGCAAAATTTGCAGTGTATGCACACCATGCACTAAAACAGAAAAAACGATACGCGATGCTCTAGTTGGAACGAGAGAAAAAAAGGCAATAGAAAAAGTATATAAGAAAGAATGAAACGAGTCAAAATCACAGTCTGTGATTTGATAGTCTACGCGTCGGTACATCGATTGGAAAAAAGTATAGCGGTTATTTTACATTTTTTGTGCCGAGTATTCAATACAGAGGAATACTTTTCACGATAAAGGAGATGACAATAATTTCGATATAGATGTAGACGAGAATCGCGCGTTAACGGATGACAGTGATTATTTCAGCGAAGAAGAAGATGGTCGTAAAAAAGTCATTGAAAGAATAGTGTCGCGTGAGGAAATCGTTGCACTAAATTTACATACAAAAGAGTGCGTACTATTTTTTTTTTATTATTCAACGGATGGTGCACTTGCACTATGTCGTTCATGCATAAGAGCTGTATCGGGTTTCGTCGGATGAGACTCTGACCCTGTCGGCGGTCGCGCGACTCGTCCTGCCATGGCGCAAGCAAAGCTCGACGTGTCGGAAAAATCTGGCGGCGGCATTAAAGAGAAGGATAAGGATTCCGAGGAAAAGGAAGGTCCCACTGTTGTGCCAGAATGCGCAGTATGCCTGCAGCCATGTATCCATCCAGCACGATTACCCTGCAGCCATATATACTGCTATCTGTGTGTAAAGGGTGTCGCTAATCAGAGCAAGCGGTGTCCGATGTGTCGTCAAGAGATCCCACCGGATTTTCTCGAGAGACCTCAGCTGGTGGAAGTGGAGGAGCCTCAGAAGGAATCGGAACATCCTGAGGAAGAGTATCAATGGTTTTACAAAGGTCGAAATGGTTGGTGGAAATATAATCCGAGGACAAGCAATGATCTGGAGACTATTTACAAACTAGGTGACGCGCAATGCGAACTTTTGATCTGTGGCATGCTTTACGTATTTGACTTTGAAAAGAAATGTCAATATAGAAAATACAACCCACGTTACAAACGTAATATCAAACGTGATAGAAAAGATGCTCCGTGCAAGGGTGTCTCGGGTGTACAATAACATTTGTAAAATGGATTATTTGCCCGTTAAGATCGAAGATTCCAATTCCAAATCCATATTTAACAACATACTCAACTATATTGAATGGTTTCATACAGCATTATACAAATACTTGATATCGGGTATATACATGCATGCACAATCACGTTCAATTGCACATGATATTGTTCAGCGTGTGATCGAGTCACGTGCAAGTGCTCCTTCGAAGATTGTGGCGTAATTTAAAAATAGTGTGTGAAAAAGACAGTATAAAAAACATGGAACATCTCAATGAAACGGAACGCGACCTGGTGGAAGGATCCAACCAAATCGCTACCTTGGGTGAATATTAGCGCGCAGTCGAGAGTTCGATACGGTTCGAGTACGTTGCAATAAACAGCCTCCAGATACGATGAACACTCACGGTGCGAACTACTACGTTCCGATTCAGGACGAAACGTGTGAGAAACAGCACAATGAGTATGTACCGCTAATTTTCGTATATACTTGTGCAAAAAAAAAACTTTTATAAACATAATTGTATTTTTTTCAGTTTTGATAAACCCCGCTACACGCCTCGTATTTTGGGAAAGAGATTTGCCTTGACATCGACCGCATATAAATTTTTGGATGTTGGAATCAACGCTGGACCTATGTCCTCTGTGGATATACTTATTGGCGATAACCGAGGCAATCGGATAATTCTGCCTCATGCAACGTGGGTGACATTCATCGAAAAACGTGCAGATATACAGCGACTCGTGCAGTCATCGGCACCATCATCGCTAACGTTTCGAGATTTGGAACTTGTTAAAATACGTGACGCAGATATTGTAAAATTGACATCGTGCGGCACCAGCTTGTACATGAAACCGTCAACCGTACTCTTCCTGTGCGAACTAGAACATTGCGTTGAAAATGTGTATTTTCAACTATGTCAAAATGTTCACGGCGTAAGTGAAAAATTCAAACAATTTGTAACAATTTTACGCCAAAATTGGATCATCGATAAATGTAACGCAGTTACAGTCTTGCGTGAAGTTTATGATAAAAATTTGATTATTGATTGCGAATTATTAGCCTACGCTTTAGATACTATTGTGTATATTGCGCTACATGAGAAATAAATAAGTATATAATATGGTTAAAAAAGGAGGAGGGTCCCTAAGGCCTGTTTTCGGCACCCCTTCAAAATTGGACCAAAATGGCTGGAATCACTTCCTTATACCCTTGGAAGTAATATTTAGTCAATTCCAGCCTAAACGGAAGTATTTAGAGTGTATACTTCAAGTATACATGGTGCATCAGCGCGCCCGTATCAAGCATTTTTTTGGAAAACTAAGCGTTTTTCAGAAAAATGTTTCAGATAAAAGTTGTATGGTTTCAAGGGGGACATAAGATGGTGTCATTGGTTTGACCTTGGATAGTCATGTAAAGGTCACGTGAATGTCGATTTCAATATTTTATATAGAACCCCCTATTTTTACATATCTTTAATTGTAGCTTATTTCGAGAGCTTTCCAAAACACTCATAACTAAGTCATTTTTCATTAAGTACTTTGCGAGTTATGAGGCTTCTTACAGATAGATTTGTAGAAACGTTACTTAAGGAGATCCGAGATTGAAATCATATTATTCATTCTTGTTGATTCTCCACACGTGAACAGTAAAATCGTAAACGTAATCTTCCTTTAAGAAGCCACGTAGAGTGGGGTGTTGGATTTACGTGAGTCCCCTTGCCTGTCACTTTTT
>NW_020212096.1:0-2629 GCF_003070985.1 Temnothorax curvispinosus | reverse complement strand
TTAAATTCTTTCCATCTCTCCATCTCTTTCATACATACATACAGACGATGGTACTTATACATATATATAGATAAAATTATATAAATTTTATTTATATTTATATATCTATATATATAAGTACTGTCGTCTGTATGTATGAGATGTATGTATGAGAAACTGGCAGCAAAAGATTACTAATTTTATAGAGATGGCTACTATAGGGTTGAAAATTGGGGGTTTCATGAGGCTTTATTGGTGCTCCTAATTAATGGGTGAGTTTGGGGGAATAGATTTTTCGCCCGCGCTTTGCGCGGGCGAAAAATCTAGTGTATTACATAATATACCTATTGTATATTTGCTCTTTGTAATTGGCGCAGTATTAAAAAATTTCACATATTTTTTTTTAAATAGATACCACTTGTTATTTAAGTTTTTTTGAGGTAGATATCACTTGGATTGAATAAAGTAACAATTTTGTAATATAATAATTTTGTTAAAAAAAATTAAAGCTACTACCACCTAGGTTAGAATAGATTTTATTTATTTTTTAATTTAATCACTTATTACAGCAATTCTTACAGCAGAATGTATAAACGGAACAATAGTATAATACAAACAGAATTAAGGAAATTTATGACAATTAAATCAATTATTTTAGTTACTTTAGAAATTGGTGATACTGCATTTGTAATTATTGGTAACTCGATTGAAGTATTAGAAAATATAATATTATGCTCTCATTATAATATCTCATCAGCCAGTTATTGTTATGCGGTGGAAATAACAAATAATATTGTAACCTGTAAACCAGAACAGATTAGTAATAAATGTATTCTCTTACCTGGCGATAATCATACAGCAATTTACGTAATGCCCTTAGTAAATAATAAAGAAACGGATTGATTTAATTACCATGTGTTGTAATATTTATGTTACTTAATATTTATATTTTGAAATAATGCGTAGACTATTATTTAAAAAAAAAACAATATACGTAAAATTTATGTAAAGTATATTATATATTAAATAAGACGAATTCGTCAGTAGAAGCAACTATTCTGTATTTATTTGTACAAAATACCTTCAATTCACACAATAGTAATATAATTTTTTTGAAATATAATTTATGAATAATATAATAACATTTAGTGTTTACAAATTAATAATAATAATATTTAAATTTCAATTTTAATTACAGTTATGTTATAAATTAATATAAATATTTATTAAAAAATAGTTTAAACAAAGTAATAATATATTACTTTTCATTCTTTTATTTATGTTTTACTTTTATTTTATTTTGTATTATATTATTGCAATTATTTCATCAGTCGACTAAACTGTACAATTATATCCAGCTACTACTAATCAATACTCGATTAATAATAATAAGGGCCGTCAATTGACACTTAACGAAGATTAACACAATAACATTTAAACGACACCCAACGATAAAGGGATCATGGTAACACTGATTAAACCGACATAGAACATTAAAGGTTAACACCCTGTTAACACCAAACCAACATCCAACGATGAGGATCAATCTCCAACCTACACTAAACATTGAGGCTTAATTCCCAACCTACACCTATCATTGAGAATAAACTCCCAATATACACTCATCATTGAGGATTGAACTCACAACTTACCTAAACCTTAATGGTCAACATTCAATCTAAACCTAAATTTAAGTGTTGACACTTAACTTTGATGACGAACACTAAACTTACACCCAAATTTGGGCGTAAGTTTAGTGTTAACACTTAACTTTGGGTGTTGACCATTAAAGTTGAGTGTACTTTTTCATAAAAGTACAACTTTTGACTGAAACATTTTTGCTGAAAATGCTTCGTTGAAGAATTATCGAGGTGCGTTTTTTAAAATGGGACACCCCATATAATAGCTTTAATAGCCTTTTTTGAAACATTTAAATTTATATTGCATTAATTACACAGGCACACAAAAAATAAAAAACTCAAAACTCAACGAAACAAACACTTTTTTTGAGGTTTGCTCGGAACTGAGAACCAAACTGACAATTCTGACTTCGGATTCGGATTCAGCGGGTCAAAATACATAGGAATACACTAGTGTAGTGTCTCGGCCAAGACACTTTTTATTTTTTGTGTGCCTGTGTTAATTATTATTGCACAAAATAAATCATTTTATCCATGCACATAGGGGGAAGTGGGGGACATTGATACAGCGGGAACATTGATACAGTCATCATATCTCTGCATGAGAAACATATCTAAGAAGGTCGTATCCATGCATAGAAGACGTTATGATACACGATCCACACAGCACATGATATTATTCGTATATACTGAATTGATACTCAATGTACTACAGATATACATGATATACTGATAATATCTCTATAATGTATTTTGCAATATATTATTTTACTAATATTTTAAGAATATTCGAAAATCAGTAATATTCGGTTTATTTATTGAATATTTTCAAGATATGCTAAATTTATCAGAATAGTATATTATTTTACTGATATTTTAAGCGCGGGCTCGCGCGGCGAGAGAGTTCGGCTCGCGTCCGCTACGCGGCGCATCGCCAGTATCCTTTCGCGTAATTAAGATCTTGAAAAAACCTAAGCAGTATTATTTTTATTTCCAAAAAATTATTACTC
>NW_020212095.1:0-1928 GCF_003070985.1 Temnothorax curvispinosus | reverse complement strand
AACGCGGGATGAACCGTTCGTAATGATGCTCGCTTCGCGCGCGTTCATGAATGCATAAATGGCGATGTCTGCCGGGTCAACCCGTGACCACGCGTCAGATTACGCGACGCGCGTTGTGTCTGGCGAGCCGGCGTCGCCCATATCCATCTTGTCGAGCACGAGTGTGTTCCGGCGTTGCGAGTTATGCGCTCATTGAACTTTTCTCCCGTTTGCGATCGCCGATATGTGGAGATGTGCGCTGCGTGCGCGACGTGCTGTGTGAGACCAGTTCTGATCCGCGATCGTAAGACGCCGCGTGTTGCGAGATTCTTAGTGACAATAAGGAAACTGTGTGTGTAAAATAAAGAGCCGTTTGATTCAGGGTGCGAGACGTCATTTCGACCCATCACGATCCCACGATCCTTCCAGCGCACCCGTCGGAGCGCGAACCGCCCATGCCCGCGAGAAACACTGTTACATCAAAGAAAATAATTCCATAAAGATTGTTTGTATGCAAAGTATAGAGTATTTCCATGAAGATGCTGTGATTCTTGGTAGAAAGTTTATGAGCATGTCAAGTTTGCGGAATTATCCATGTGATTCCTCAAAATTACATATCTTTGTTGTCGAAAATTTATCAGATAATTTAGAAATGTGACCAGTTTCATCGATACAAAACAAAGGTTTTCTTATTCCATTAAAAATCGACTGTGCATTTTATCTAATCCTTCCATTATTACATGTTAATTACTAAATTGAATCCGTGTAAAGGCTCTGGTAAAAATCAAAGAGAGTGTGGAACGGGCTAAGTAAGAGCCAAGCGCTGTTGACGGTGCACAAGGTTAATTCCTTTATTTATGATAATAATTAAATTTTAAAACCGTACGTTTCAGTCCAAATTTTGGACCATCTTCAGCGAAACTACAAAAAATCAATAACAAAATGCATGAAATCATTAAAATTAAACGTATATACAAAAAATAAATTAGTTTTTGAAGGGCCAACATCCTAAGGCCAGCTCAGTTGCCCCAACGAATAAACATGTTTTCTATTCGTCCCCTAGAACTTATGCCGAGACCTTGAAAAGGTCTAACGAACAAATTAATCATAACAACATGAGTGACTTTGCGAACTCAGGTGACATGGCAGATTTTAACGGATTAATCTTTGAAATAAAAAAACTGAGTAAATTAGTTAATATAAAATCAATGTTCAATATCATAAGAGACCTTAATAAAAACTTGCTACGTGTACAGATGGTCTCAGTAAGCTACAGATGTTCGTTGAGGCAGCTGATCTTATAAATTAAAATGTTCCCTTCTACCTCACCTCTAAAGATCTGCTTGTGGAATGCAACTAGCATTAATAACAAAGAAATGGAATTACACCATTTTATTTGCTCTAATAATATCGACATTGCTCTTATTACGGAAACGTGGTTACATCCTGACACCAAACTAAATTTTTCCGGTTTTGATTTTATTCGCTTGGATGCTGCTCGTGTTAAGGCTGGCGGTGCACAGTGGGACCAAATGGTAGTTTCGCGGACAAACTACCTTTTAGACTGCAATTCTTGACCAAAAAACAAAGGTTTTTTTTTAAATGTGCGTAATAAAATTTTTTACAACTATGTCGAGCCCGATTAAAAAAAAAACAATTGTTCATTGATAATAATCAACTGTCGAAGTTAATAAAAAATTGATGTGCAGACCAATCACCTTACCCCTGTCATCCATAAAACTTAAGGGTCGGAAGAAATGCATAAACGGTTTTCGATGTCGCTGATTACAAATCTGAGGTTGAAATTAAGCAATTCAAAATGGCGGATACAATATGGCGGAATCAAATTGTAAAAATGTAGGACATTTTATAAAAATGTATATCTGGGGGGTTTTCGAAGTAACTAATCACGAATCAGAGGTCGAAATTTATGAATTCAAAATGGCGGA
>NW_020212094.1:0-5400 GCF_003070985.1 Temnothorax curvispinosus | reverse complement strand
AATGCAAATTTATTGATATCGATTCATTAAAATCAATATCAAAATGTACTATTATAGTCTTTAAGATCTTTTATTATGATATTCTATGTATTATGGTTGCGAGTATTTGATAGCGTTATCGTAGCGTGTACAATATATAATAAAGTTCTCAACGTTGGCACGTTTCTTCGTTGATAAATATACATGAAAGAGATACTATCATACATGAAAGAGGTTGTCTTATCATGTAACGTATATTATCAACATAAGATAAAATCAATTAGACGTAGATGTGCAGAAAAAGAACTCACTCCATGGATAATTTTTCGAACCAAACATAATATATTCACATATTATATTTCATCTATACTTTAAAAGAATTTTGACAAAATTCCACGATGTTAAAAATTAAAAATAAAAAGTAAATAATAGTTTTTGATTACTTCTCGCGCTTATTTTTGTAAAAAAATGTTTTTATAATTTTTTTTTAGAATTCACAACTTTCTTGAATTTTTAGAATCTTTTACAATTTTTAATTTTTAAAAACTTTCAGATTTTTTCTATAAATTGGAACATTTTTCAGAAATGTCGAGAAAACATACATCTTTAGAATTTTTTCTATATGCGAATTTTGAAATGTTCTTAAATTTTCATAATTTTCGAAGAAAATTTATAAAAGTCTGAAGAAGTTTAAGCTATTTTTTCTAAAAATTTTTATAAATTTAAAGTATAAAAAGTTGTTAAGAATATTATGAGAATTATTTTTTGCTAGGAATATTATATTTAGCAACATTTTGCAATAGAGACATCGAAAGGTATAAAAATTGATTTCTTTTTGCACAACCATGTTCAAATTTATAAATCAAATACTTAATCCTTTGCGATCCAAACTATTTCTCGCGAACAAGCGAGGATTTTGAATATTTCATTCTTAATTTCATCTGCTTGGCTGGTCTAACATTAATCAAAGAATTCCTGTTACTTGAAGGAATTTATGAAAATCCCAAAAATGTTAGTTTAATTACAATATCGCGTGCACTTGGAGAATTACGCTATACCGTAAAGGATTAAGCGAGTTTTATATTCTACACTTATTCAGTCGACGGGACTAGCATCGCTATAATGGCTTAGCGGAAATTGTCCACGTGTAAATTATCCAAACGAGGAAAATCCCGAATATTAATTTCAGTAGGCAATCGGCGAAGTATAGGTACGTAAAGACTCGTCTTGCCCGCGGCAGTGTCGAGGGGTCGTCTTTCAAGTAATATTGCCTCGTACCTAAGATATACGCTAACAGATATTCGTTCCAACCGATAAGCTTCGTATTCGTGAAAAATGTCTCTTTATCGGAGGGACACAATCGATGTTCCAGATCGCGTAGATTGTCATCACTGCAATTAAATTCAGCAGGAAAATAAAATAAATCATTAATTAGAACAATTAGTCTATCGAATCGACGGTGTATTTAAGAGAAATTTAACTTCTTACCGAAAAACCCACTGCTTCATGGTGTAATATTGGAGCAATTCCAATCCGACGTTTACTCTATTTTGTACTCGCACCAGGAATGGTTTATTTCCAGTGACGATAAGTAGAATGTCTAACAGGTAGGCGGGTATAGTTTGAAAGAACATGACGGCGAGCCAATGTAGAACCTTGGAGGAAGTCAGTCGTCCACCGGGATACCAGAGCGGCTCTAAAACAAACGTTTACGTTGCACACGTTAAAGATATATTTCACAGATATATTTTTGCAATCTGTTGCCGCAAACTCGTGTTGTAATATCGCCTTACGCGAGAAGGGGTTCGCGAGAACGTGTTTCTTCCCGATTTCTAAAGCGTCGCCCCAAGAAATTGGATTCTCGTGGTTCGCCGTGGCGTTTAGAAACAACGGCTTGGTAGACTTTTCCATTCCGACCTGCCAAGCCAGAGCGATTGTCGCGTTCACGGCCATGTCGCAGGGTATTATATCGGACACGTAATCCGCGTTGCAGAGCATGGACCGTACTACTCCTTTACCCGCCCCGATCATTAATCCGGTCGGGCCGTTCATATTGTCCACCCAGCCGGGCACGGGCTCTTTAAAAGATGCTGTCACTAAAATCAGATTGTATATTGTTAACATTTTATTAATGATACAATCGAGAAGATTCCATAAAAAAAAAAGAAGAATATGTCGTACATAAGTATAGAATAAATCTTTCTATGCAAAACTATATTTAAAATATTGAATATAAAAATGTATAAAGTTGATTTTCTCGAAGAGGGAGATGCGTATATAAAGATTTTATTTGCTTCGTTATTCAACGATAATCGTTTTACGTGACGAGCAAGGATTAAAAACATGAAAACGTTTAATTTTCTCACCTATCGACGGGCGTATGACTCCTACAGGCAGGCCGCATCTCGACACGAATTCCTCGCTGAGTGCCTTGCTGTAGGCGTACGTGTTTGGTTGTTCGCCCAATAATTTCAGTCTCATTGCCTCCAGGGCGTCATCCGTCATCGTATTGACCATGTGAATGACGTCGTCTGGCGAGATTCTGCTATGGTAAGCTCGTTCCTCCAGCACCGCTTCGCCGCATTGGCAAAAAGACGTCGAGATGTGAATAAACGACTCGAGTAGAGGCAGCTGAAAGATAATTGAGCTGGTTTTCTACCCTCTCGCTCTCATTTACCTCTGCGAAGCTGTTTCCTCTAATATCGAGCAAAGTTTTTATTTGTATAATTATAGAGATCGTAGATACATTTTTTTGCAATAAACAGCGGCGAAAATTTACTGTAACAAATTACGGTTTGCAAGTTTCACTTACACCGGGAACTGAATAGCGAAATAACAGTGTTAAAAACTAAAATAAAACACTAATTACGTTACATTAAATCTGACTAATTACATTCGAGGAACGTTAAAAATATCAGCGTTCTAGAATTGGCGTACACGCAATACAGAAAAGGAAACTTTTTCCTTTGGTAAAATTGCATTCGAGTAATAGTTAATAATGAGTGCAATTTAAAGCTAATGAATAATGTCGTGTGTGTATCGGGCGCGGTCCGCGCTGAACGTGTTGTTTTGTTAATATTCTGAAGATTCCATGACAATTATCTGTATGATATATTTAAATATTTAACTAATATTTAAATATTTAAATATTATTTAGAATAAAACTTAATAAAAGAAAATTTTTTAGTTTTCTATCATTGAGAATAAAATGAGTTATTCACAGAACAAATGTGTACACATAGGCTGCGTTTCGACGTTCACTGCATTATTGAAAATTTATAGTTTACGTCACGTATACTATAAATTTTCAGTACTAGCAGTGAGTATCGAAACGCATAACCATAAAAGGCTTGCATGTTGAGTGTATGCTACAAAATATTTCAATCGGCATCTTTAAATCGACTTTACAAAGTTACAAATATCTTTAGAAGTTAAGATAACATTTTGAATCTGTTCTAATTATTTAATCCATTATATTTTACTTTCAGCCGTTGCGTTTCAGGGATATCAATTAACAAAAATTTTATCTTATTGAATTATAATTATTTGTATTCAAAGTTATATGTATGTCATATATGTTGTTATGAAATCTTTAGAGAAATAATTAAAAACAGTGCATATAGTAAAACAGCGTATGTGTTGTACATGTCCAACGCGCGTCTCTGATTCACGTGTAATTTCGAGCTCATTTGTTATAGCTTTAAATTGCACTCATTAAAAAATTACTGCTTGGACGCAATTTTGCTGGGAGAAAAAAGTTGCTTTGTTCTGACACGAGTGATCACAATGTGCATTCCACGAATTTTAGGACACTCTGTACAACTAAAATTCTCATAATACTAATATTCACATAATTTTCAATAATATACCTAGCTATAATTATATCATCGTATTATTATATTTATATCATTGAATAATAGATATTATTAAAGATCAAATTCTTGTGCTGTTTATATTTTTGATGTACATATTAAGAATATATGTATATATTTAAATATATTTTTTAATAAAAAATAATAGAAAAGTTAACAAAAAATATAAGAATTATAAAAATGTAATAAATTAATATATATATGATTATTACATATATATAAATATCTATATAATTATGAGCAATTTTTCTCATTTCTTCCAACTTTACTTTTTGTAAAAAACTGTAAAAATTACCTTTTAATTATTTTTTAAATTCTTTTTCTTATTATTCTATATTTTTTATATGTATACGAACGGAGATTATACAAGAGAAAAAAACATATATGAATATATAATATATTATAATTATATATAAAAAATTGTTTTTCGGGTTATATATGCGTGCATTTTGGTGTTTATATCAGTCAATTTTTATCTCGGTTGTTATTATATGTATTATAAAATCGAACGACATATAATCGGTACGTTTTGCATTGATTTCTATTTTTGATCAGTGTACAGCGAACATTATTCTTACCTGTTTCGCCAATGCTATAACGTTTATGGTGCTTATGGTGTTCATCTTGATGGCGTTTTTCAATGGCAAGTCGAACCTGACACTAGCGGCCATATGAAAGACGACGGCAACCCTGCTCGTGAGGCGTTCCTTATCCGCGACGGATAAAGCGAGCTCTTCGACGGTTATATCACCGAATATAACTATCAGTTTCTTTAGCCGTTCCGGGTACTGTTCTCTGAGGATTCTAAATGGTTCTTGCTGTAAATACAATTTCCATTTCAGTGAATGAACTCGCCTTACCCATTCGAGATAATTTTATAATCCGTAACTGTTAAACAAAGCGATCAGCTCAAACAAGCAGACGGTAGGATATTCATAACCGATCTAATTCGAGCAGTGTAATTTATGATTAAAATACACGGAAAATAATAAAGTTGTTCAATTAAACGTCGACGTCACGGGCTGCAACAAACATATATATTTAACTCAATTGGATATTATTGAACCAAATATTTAAATTATTAAAATAATTATTTAATTTTTTTATTCATTAATATTGATGTTGCGTCAATAAATTTTATCTCAACTTAAACTGATGCTATTGATGCAACATCATTTTTTTCCGTGTACAATTATTGCATATTATGTATGATATTTAAATTAGATATCTAAGCAATATTTAAATATTATTTAGAGTATGACTTAATAAAAGAGAGAAAGTTTTTTTATCTGGTATTATTGAAAGTAAAATGAGTCTTAGCCATATGCAAATATATGTATGCGTAAGTGAAAAGCTTGCATTTTGAGCGTGTCTATAAAATATTTTAATCGACATCTGTAGATTGGTTTTTCAGGGTCACGAACATCTTTAGAACGTCTGAATAATGACATTCGATTTGATCGATTAAGAAACGTTTTTGTTTAAACTCTATTTTAAAGAGAGTATCTGAAGGAGATTCGAATGAGATGTCAGAAAAAACGTTTATCGA
>NW_020212093.1:0-1607 GCF_003070985.1 Temnothorax curvispinosus | reverse complement strand
AACTCCGTATAGTCGCGGATGCCTCTGATTTCGCCATGGGGGCAGTTCTTGAACAGAAAAAACGGGATACTTGGGAGCCCCTAGCATTTTTTTCGCATAAGTTCTCTCCTGCGCAAACTCGGTATAGCGCTTACGACCGAGAACTCACGGCAATTTTTGAAGCCGTTAATTACTTTCGTCACTTTGTAGAAGGACGTGAATTTAAAATTTTGACCGACCATAAACCGCTCATGTATGCGTTTATGCAACGGTCTGACAAGGCGTCCCCGCGACAACTACGCCAATTGTCATATATCGCGCAGTTCACAACGCATATTGAACATGTCGCTGGTTCACAAAATGTTGTCGCGGATTCGCTTTCGCGGATCGATTCCCTGCGTTTGCCGGTTGAATTTAATCTTAATGAGCTCGCCGCGCTACAAAAGAACGACGAGCAACTCAAGTTGATTGCTAACGCCCCCGATCATCCTTTAAAGTTGAAGAAAATTCAGTGGGGCCCAGATCACACAACTGTATATTGCGAAATCTCGGGCGAAGCTATTCGGCCATATGTCCCCGATAGTCTCCGCGTTAAAGTATTTCAAATGTTTCATAACTCAGCCCATCCGAGTGGCAAAATTACCGATCGCACTATCCGACAGCGTTATGTCTGGCCTGACATGCACCGCGATATCGCTAAATGGTGTAAAAATTGTATCGAATGTCAGAAAGCGAAAATCTCTCGTCATGTAAAACTAACTCCTGAGCACTTTGTTGCTCCCGACGGGCGATTTGATCAAGTGCATATTGACATTATCGGCCCATTACCTCCTTCTGAGGGTTACTCTTATTGTCTCACTATGATCGACAGATTTTCGCGTTGGGCCGAGGCAATTCCTCTTAAAGATATCTCCGCACAAACCGTTGCTAGAGCATTTTACGACGCGTGGATCTCCCGTTACGGAACCCCTCGATTACTAACTACGGACCAGGGAGCCCAGTTCGAATCTCGCCTATTCGAGGCGTTACTTTCATTAATCGGTTGCGAACGAATTCGTACAACCGCCTACCACCCGGCGTCGAACGGCATGATTGAACGTTGGCATCGGGTGCTTAAAGCCGCAATCATGTGCCATGCCGATGCGTGCTGGACGCGTACCTTATCTACCGTTCTATTAGGACTTCGGTCGCACGTTCGTGCTGACACAAATGCGTCTCCCGCCGAATTTATGTTCGGGACGACTTTACGACTTCCCGGGGAATTTTTTCTTCCCGATGATTTTACACCTAACCCTAATTATTTCCTTGAAGAGTTTCGCGAATATATGCGCCAAGTCCGGCCGGTTCCTGTCGCGCACAAACATAAAAAGCGCGCTTTTTATTTTAAAGATTTATATAATTGTACCCATGTATTTTTACGCAATATGGCTAAAAGGGCGTTAGAGCGCCCGTACACCGGTCCGCACAAGGTAGTGCAACGCATCTCGGAGCGTGTATTCAATATTGATATCAACGGAAACACAAAAAGCGTGTCCGTCGATTTATTAAAACCGGCATATTTTGTCCTTGACGACCCCGCCGACCCCCCATCAACCTCCGAGAACATACTCAACCGGAATGTAAATCCG
>NW_020212092.1:7363-14639 GCF_003070985.1 Temnothorax curvispinosus | reverse complement strand
AATATGAGTCGCAGTAAAAAAACAATTGCAATTCGTAAAATTGAATGGTGTTATTGTATTAGGCAGAAAAGAAGTTGATGTTGTAACCAAAAATTGTTGAATATGTAGCATTTGGATAATTTATTATTCTATCAACTTAAATTTGACAACAAAAGTTGGAATGCAATACAGACACCTAAATAAAGATTATGACATGCGTTATTTTTTCATTACGGGTAACGTGGTTTTTTAAATTTGTTGTTGAAACAAATTTTTAGCAACAAATTCTCTGATGGTCAAGCATTTGATTATTGAAATGTATTTTTGGATTACCTAGATGTAATTTAAAGTCAAAACCATGTCCCAGATTGCTGGCGCCTATTTGTTATAGACAATTATTTTTTTATTATAAACAAAAAAAAACGTAAAAAAATTGTTTCCGAAAATAAATTTTCTAATTCGATATTCATAAACTATATGAATTGACGAAGATTCCTTGAAAATTACATGCCTCTATCATTAAAACTCGAAAAGTTATGCAATTTTGAACATTTGAAAAAAAAACCGATTTTTTAATCGAAAATATTGAAAATCGTTGGTAGCGACCTCTAAAACTTGTTCGATTTTGCTCAACTTTTAAGGAAAATTCTTTTTTTTAGGTAAGCTTTGATATTTTGCATAGATGGAATTTATATATTGTACAGATTGCATCTATGCACACGAGAAAATATTTTTAAAAATTTGACTTACACCACTGTGGTTTTTACCCATCTATATGTACGTGTAGACAGTAAAACATAATAAATAGATTTGTGATCAATAATGACAAAAATAGGTTCAATAATAAACCTTTAATTTAATAGACTACAACGCAAGATTAACATAATTCAGGTTTATTGAAATCTTATGCATTACAATTTTTGATTAAATATAAATATATAATGGATCAACGGAAACACTTTCAATTAAATAAAAATTTAATTTGTATGTTAATTAAAACCTTATTTGTTCCAAATATAAATAAAATTTGACCTCAGGTTTGTTAGATGCTTATTAAATATTAATATGATCCATATATGTGCCTAGACAAGTTAAATCCAATAGCAAGATCTTATTTAAATTTAATTTCGATCCATATTAGGAACATATTTGAATTTAATTACTTTTAAATTTAATATTTGGTTTTTATTTAAGTTTAATTTCGTTCATGTAAATGACTAATATGAACCATATTTAAAATACATTTAGCTGTTTTTCGCGGGAAGTGCATAGCTCTTGCATTTTTTGTTTAGCTTGATATCTTCTATATCCCTCTTGTTTAAAATATACGGCATTTTTAGCATGCGGGATTTATGCCATAGTACAGACATTTTGTAAAACTCAAAATCTCCTATGTGTTCTTTTTCCTTCTTTTTTTTTTGGATCGTATAACAATAATCTTTAATGCATCTATCGCTCTTCTTTTTTCTTTTAAAAATTTTTCAGTTTTATAATTTGTTTATCATTCTTACATCTTAATAAACTTTTTACACACATTTTATAATTTATTATGACATTTTATTCCCTTATTTATAAATATTATTTGTAATATTTTATAAGGCGTATATTCCACCTATGAATATCATATATTCCACCTTTATGGCAAAAATGCAAGGGTTTCTAAAAGTTTCTTTTGTTAAATATAAGGAATAAATATTTCATATTTCTAATTTTTTTATAGTAATAGACAATATAAAGTTTTTATTGATATAATTCATTTGCCTTAAACATAGTAAATAGTACTCGATAAATTGAGTTGTCCTTAGGTGCGGCGTATATGTATACCGGAGTTACCCTATTTGTTTAGCAGGTCCGGGGAAAGTTATGAAAATCGAGATTTATTATCAATTTTTGGAACAGTCATATAAAACATTTTTAAGCTTTATACCTTTGATATATCTTTAAAATAAAATCAATTGTATTTATATGTTGAAAAATTAATAAATAAAGAATTTAATTTCTTTGTTTACGTAACATACATGTGTGTGTAGAGGTAATATAGGTAATTATAAAAAATGTGCATTATTTTTTTTTTACAAGATGAACCCAAGGCCACGAACAAGGACGTGAGGGAATTTTGATCCCATTTGTGTGCGTGTGCGTGTGCGTCTGCGTGCAGTGCATATGCGTGTGCGTGTTTGTGTCTTTTTCATTTTTTCTCTTTTTTTTTCATTGTCTCATTCTCTTTTGTGTTGCATGTATAACCAGTTAGGCTAGATAAATCTAGTTTATTTGTTGTTCATGCACTTGCAAAGTAGGCCTGCGAGTGATGGGTTGCTATTCGCACATTGCGATTCTTTGGTATTTTGGATTTTGTCAGAATTAACCATCTATTAAAGCTCTTGCAAAATACCTGAATGAATTTTTTATAGACAAAATCTACCAAAGTTCTAATGATAGTGACGAATATGAATAACGCAAAGGAGAATGATACAATGAGAAAGGAAGAAAAAAAAATGGAAAGGATACACACCACACACGGCGCGCGCACGCACGCACGCACCCTTCCCACACACACACATACAAAAAATGGGATTAAAATATCCTCATATCCTTGTTCGTGGTCCTCGTTCGGTTAAAAGGAGAATAACGCACATTTTTCTCATAATTACTTAATATATACCTCTACACACACATGTATATGTTACGTAAACAAAGAAATTGAATTCTTTACATTTATTACTTAACTTTCAATACATAAATGTGCAATTGATTTTATCTTAAAAATATATTAAAGGTATAAAGTTTAAAAACGCTTCATATAACTGTTCCAAAAATTGATAATCTCGATTTTCATAACATCCCCCGAACCTGACGAACAAATAATAATTATTATTTTCTGTTTCTTAACATCCACCTTTCACGCGGTTGTAATCAGGAAGCCAAACTCAAATCATACACACCGCGAAAGCATCAAAAATCAGAATCAATTATATTCTTAAAAGTTTACATACACGTTTACATACATGTATTTTTTCAATGGTATTACAGCCAACGGCAGAGCGACGGCATGCGGCGGCGTCTTAATTAGTAAACGCTACGTCCTCACCGCCGCTCATTGCATCAAGGGCAAGGACCTACCGGTCAACTGGCACCTGACCAGTGTCCGCCTGGGCGAATACGACACAGACGCTGAAAGAGATTGCGTGCCAGATGGTGACGATAGTGTGGTTTGCGCTGATGATCCGGTAACCGTAGGGGTAGAGGAACAGATCGCCCATGAAGAATATCGGCCACTGTCGCGGGATCAACGCTACGACATTGCACTGCTGCGTCTCAGCCGCGACGTAACATTCACCACCTTCATCAAGCCCATTTGCCTGCCGTCCAGCTCGTCGCTCGGTGGCAAGCTCTATGTGGCTGGCTGGGGCAAGACAGAGACCCGCTCTGCCTCAAACATTAAACTAAAGCTGGCGCTGCCCTTGGCGGATAAGGATCAGTGCGAACAGACCTACACTAACGCCGGTGTCCAACTCGGCTATGGGCAAATCTGTGCGGGTGGCCAGAGAGGCAAAGACTCGTGCCGGGGTGACTCAGGTGGACCTCTGATGGCCGTCGAGAGGATCGCCGATGGTACTGGCAGATGGACCGCTGTGGGCGTTGTATCATTTGGACCATCGCCTTGTGGCATGCAAGGATGGCCTGGTATATACACGAAAGTGACAGACTTTGTCCCCTGGATTGTTAGCAAATTGAGGCCATAAATGGAGATATCTACGAAGAAAATCATCTCTTGACCATTGCCGTGGCGAGGAAATGCGGAGTTAAAGTATGTTACATGAATTAGTGTATTTCTGTAATCTGACTTGCATTCTGTAGAATAAATTAGCCCTGCAGAGATTCATCTACGTTAAAGTAAGATATTACATATACTTTTGTCAAAGTTTTTTTCAAGAAATTAATAAAAAGAATGTGGTAAAAAAAATTTTAAATTGTAGTAAAAATAGTTATTTGTGTAACAAGTGCGGGAAGTTGAGAATTGGACACGAGTGCGAGCCGAAGGCGAGTGCGATCACCCGCACGAGTGTCCAATTCTCAACCCGCACGTGTTACACACCCTATTTTATATTACAAAGTGTGTGGAAAGTGGCCTATTGCGCGCGCGTCATCTGTGCGATGGATGGCCGATTCCGCACGCGCGAGAGATTTGGGCCACTTTCCACGCACGTGTGATATAATAGTTATTTGTGTAACAAGTGCTGTAAGTTGGAAATTGGACGTGCGGAGTGGACGCACGACCCGGAGGCGAGTGCGATCACCCGCACGTCCAATTTTCAACTTAATACACGTGTTACACAAACTATTTTATATTACAAGTGCGTGGAAAGTTATATATTGTATCCATAGAAGAATACTGTCACAACTTAAGAATTCAAAATTTTCAAGAGGGAGGAAAAACAAATTTAATTTAATTGTTTTGAATTGTGATATAACTAACACAATTACAATTACGATATTTTGTTATAATAAAATTTATACTATTTCTTGAAGAGGTCTGTATCCCTATTCTGTAATTCTTAACGACATACTTGTTAAGAGTTAGAATCAGTAGGACCCTCCTCTGTGATTCACTGTCAATTTGCTTATGACACGATATATTTATCCAGTGTCCGCAATATGCAACATAACCGGTTGAAAAGAATAACATGACATTTCTGTCCCGTGCGGCGGATTTCGCATATATCATATCCGTACAAAATTACCTTTTTTTAAAAAAAAGGTAAAGAAAGGCGCCAAGTACACGCATAGTAGTGTATATGTTGTTACCTCGAAAAAAAAACAGTGGTAGTATTCTACCTTAAAAAAAATCTAAGTAACAAGTGGTAGACGTAATCTTTGTATCTCGAAAAATCTCGAAAAAACCTAAGCAGTAGTATCTTTACCTCGAAAAAAAAAACAAAGTGGTAGTATTATCATACCTCGAAAAAACCTAAGTAACAAGTGGTAAACGTAATCTTTGTATCTCAAAAAATCTCGAAAAAACCTAAGCAGTAGTATTTTTATTTCCAAAAAATTATAACTCAAGTGATACACATCACAAAATTACGTTACCTTATCAAAAATGAGTCGTGTTTCAAGTGATCTATTACAATTACAAAAAAGAAATAATATCTCTTTTTAAATTACAGCGCCAACTACAGAGAGAACATACACTGAGATAAAAAATTTGTCAATCCCAAGAAATATTTAGTCCGATACGTTCAACTAAACATTTTAGTTAGCTAACTAAACATTAGTTGAATTAATTAATTCCTGATTAAAAATACGAAATAAATTGTTGAAACAACTAATATTTAGTTAACTAACTAAAATGTTTGAACATATCGAACTAAATATTTCTTGGGATTAACAATTTTTTTTCTCAGTGTATTTTTCGAGATACAAAGATTACGGTCTACCACTTGTTACTTAGGTTTTTTCGAGGTGAAAAATTATAGAGGTAACAATACAAAATACAAATATTTTATTAAAATATTTAAACCCAACAAAGGAATACAAGGTATTTAAATACAAAGTTTATATATTTTAAAAGATTTAATCGCATCGCAAAGAATTACAGAGGTAACAGTACAAAATTAAAATATTTTATTAAAATACATAAATTTTTCTTGTCAAAAAACTTGGCGCTGCTAGAGAGAGAGAGAGAGACAGAGAGAGAGAGAATGAATGAATTGATCTTTATTAGCCTTCTCGGCTATTTTTTACAACACATAATCTTACAATAATTCCTCTACATGAGGTATAATATATACTTTTAACTTCGGCTTAAATTGTTCGATCCTCTCGCATTGCCTTATATCAAATGGTAGGGCGTTATACATATTTAGACCTTCATAGAATAGACTCTTTTGTCCGCCCCTCGTTCTACGAAACCGCACCACAATATTCTCAGCCTGTCTTGTTTGTCTGTTACTCACATCACCTACTATTTCTATTTTGTTACCTAATTGTCTAGGCATTATTCCTCTTATTATTTTAAAAATAAAAATACATACATTATATAATAATCTCTGTTTTATATTCATAAACTGGAGTGCTTGCAGCATCAGGTCTACCTTGGTACGTCGATCACATTGAAGTATAACCCTCATAGCTCGATTTTGCGCAACTTGTAGCCTATTCAGTAATGTGTCACCCATACCAATTAATAACGTTGCACAATACTCAAAGTGAGGTGCTATGATAGACTTATACACAGTACATCGAGTGTACGCCGATATATCATTTCCTATTCTGTTCAGAAAACTCACTTTTTTCCCTATTTTCTTTAACATATAATCACAGTGATTCTCCCAACGGAGTTTACTATCGATCATTACACCCAGATGTTTCGTTATCTCGACACGCTCAATTATAGTTCCATTCAAACTTTTTACTATTATGTCTGTTTTTATTTCTTTCCTTATACTTCTAACTATCATATATTTGGTCTTATCTGCATTCATTTTTAACATATTCACATTCATCCATTCTTCAAGTATACCGAGCACCATATTTAGTTTTATTTCTATTTCCTCACAACTTTCTCCTGTTACACTTGCGGTCGTGTCATCTGCAAATAATCTAAATATACTTCCCTCCGGACAGACTTTAACTATATCTGTTTGGCGCACCGCCGTGTATCATAGTGTAAATAGTAGCTAATTATAGGATCGATTTCGTGTTGTCGCTTATTATATGGGCACTGCTACTTTTATATATATTTAAGATTTCACTCCTAAGAATAATGAAAATACTGCCAGTCTAATTGGAGTAAAATTTCACTTTTCGAATAAGTGAGTTATTCATTCTTTACTTGGAGTGATTCTTCAACTCTGAAAAGAGTAGTGACATGTTTCACTGAATAATTATTCACCCGACATAAAAAAAATAATTTATTTTGAAATTTGCTTACTATTTTTTAACTAAATTTGTTTCTTAAAAGATGCAGTCTATGATTATAAATATTTTCTCGTATTTGAAAAACACACTTACCTTGATGGGATTCGAACTCGGGACTTCTGCATCGTGAGCCAACTGCCTTACATAGCAGACTACTTCTTAATTTGATGTAAACGTTATATATAGTCTATGTTCGGCGTATCGCCTTGTAAATAGTATAGTTACTTCATGTTCATGTAGTCGTATATCGTTCATACTTAGTTGCACAAGTCATTTGTAATTCTCGCGCGAAACGTCGGCGGATCGCGATCAGCCAAATCATGCGACTCTGTAGGGAGCAGCATATCTGTCTCCCTTCTGATTGGTCAGCCCCCTC
>NW_020212092.1:0-7353 GCF_003070985.1 Temnothorax curvispinosus | reverse complement strand
ATATTATCAGCAGTAATCGAGTGTGTAATTATTCCTCGATACCTCTCATCAAGACGTCGGTAGTAGGCCGACACCCGGAGGCATAATCGACCTCCTGCGGTACCAAATACTTACAACTCACCTGTCGGTGCTGCCATCGCCCATCCGCCGACGGTATCCACCCCCCCGGAAAGGGAACAACTACTCGCCCGCAGCGACATGTTCCAGGACCGCGGGGAGAACACATTCATCGTCAAGTATTAGGAGAGGACACACCTCTCATCACTTTTTCGTCAAGCCGCCGTGCGGCACACACACACACACACATATTCTGAGAGCCGTCTTACGGCACACGTTCGCCGGGCAGAACGCACCACGGAATCGCCTTTGCCGCCTTGCTCAACCGGGAGTGCGCACGTCTCCTACTGCCTTTTCCTGCCTGCTCTATTGCTTGCTCTCCACCGTTTGCTTGCTTGCACGAGTTTTGCCATCGCATGCCGAACGAGACCCACGGAGCGGCCAAGTTCAGAGGACAGGACGAGGACTGGCGGAATCACGGGGACGACGGCCGACACGGTGAGTCGCTTCGCTTTAATATTTCGTTGCATGCGCTTCTGCCTTCGCGTTAAACATTTGATAGTCGTGAGGGGAAATCGACAACCCCTCTGGTCCTTCGAGTAACAATATCGCAAATCTTGTCTCCGGGGCGAAACTATCCCCGTTCAGTCTACTTATGTCATAACCAGCGCAAATATATAATTTTTCAAAAATCATCTTAAGAAACAAATTCAGTTTAAAAAGAGTAATAAAATTTTGAATTAGATATATGATATAATATTTCTCAATGTCGGGTGAATGTCAGAAACCAGTGCCGGCTCATCATGAATTTTTTTATAAAATTATATTTTTTTAATTATTTTTTCAAAAAAAAAATTGTAAATCTAATAATAATGATAAAGAATAAGGACTGGCTATTAAGCTTTGGTCCAATATTGGGCGGCACTTGCTTGCCAAGCCTCGGCTACCCAAATTCGGGTAATAGTTGGGCCAGGCTTGGGCATTAAACGTCGGCAAGCCGACACTCGTGCCAGTCTTGGCCCGTTTCTCGAGTATCGGCGTTTCCTACCGGGGAAATTGTTTCTAAATTAAATTAAAAATACTCTGTAAAATTTAGAAGTTATTTAAGAATTATTTAAGTTTAAAGTTGATAAAATTAACATTATCCCTTATAGAGAATCGACATTTTTGCTATAAATATAAATAAAATATAAATAAACCATTAAGATATTTCTTAAACTTTTTTTATGTGTAAAACATACATCATTGATATTGTATTTTAAGTTTCAAAATTTTTTGCAACAAAACAATTTTTTTAATTGTTTAAACAATACTAATTATTTAAATAACAAAAAATCATACTTAAACTGTTAACGGTAATCCCTTCTAACATATAAAAACTTTTGAGTTGTTTGACATACCTACGTGCAAAGTGTTCTTTTATTGAAAGTTTAACTGTTAGCAAGAACTGTATATATATATAGGGGGAGTCCGGGAGACTTGACCATAGAGGAGAGTTGAACCACTTCAAATATCTCGTTCAAATTTTGAACAAAGAGCTCAATCCGAGCACGTGACAATATGACGCTTGGTAGTGCGTTTCGACTGTGAGTGAGACAAACGTGTTTTAACGTGCTCGGATTGAGCTCTTTGTTCAAAATTTGAACGAGATATTTGAAGTGGTTCAACTCTCCTCTATGGTCAAATCTCCCGGACTCCCCTTATTATATACGACCCATACATCCTTAAATGTAATAAACTAGCTGGTTATCCGAGCTTCGCCCGGGAGTCGTTTTTCTTAAAACAACTTCATTTATGTTTCAATATCCTTATTGTGGACAAACATAAGGAGTGTTCATAAATTAAACATGTCGTAACCAATCTTTTTCTACTCGGTCAATTATTTTCAGAAAAATTGGAAAAATTTCTGATACCGGTTTCCAAAAAAGATCGGTAACGAGAAACTATACAGTTTATAGCACTCCCCGGGAAATTCTACCCCTGTGGTTATATACAATTCTTTAAGACTCGGTCAATTATTTCCCAAAAAATTGGAAAAATTTCTGATACCGGTTTCCCAAAAGATCGATAAGAAAAAATTATACACTTTATGGTACTCCCCGGGAAATTCTACCTCTGATTCATATACAATTTTTTAAAATTCGATTATAATTATTTCCCGAAAAATTGGAAAAATTTTGGATACCAGTTCTCAAAAAGATCGGTAACGAAAAACTATGCACTCTATAACACTTCCCGGAAAATTCTACCCCTATTTTATATACTTTTGGTAAAAATTCGGTCGAATAGTTTAAGAGTGTATAAAGAACATACATACATACATACATACATATATACATACAGACATTCTATTTTATATATATAAATAGATATACGATACTTTCCAAAAAATAGTGTTTCACATTTTTCAATTATAGAATTAATTATATAATTATAAAGTTAATTGGAAAATGATATTTGTAAGGTAATGACATGCAAAAGATGTGCTATAATCTTTTAGTTTTAAGATATTTTATGCAAAGCATAATCAAATTAATATATCCTAAAGGATATCCTTCACAAGATCTCTAAGATGTCTTATGCAAAGCCAACGGATATGGCAGAATATTTAGATATCGTGAGATTATAATAGAATATCTCACGATATCCTATTGGAATATCCCGGGCAAAACCTGCTGTGATATCCGTGGGATCGTATTTGGAAATCTGGGACAATTTGGGATATCCTTAGAATACACTGTGCTGTGTAGGTTATTTCTGTAGTAACTTACGATAATTCAGTTGTTTACGCGGAGTAAATTATCGTAAGTTACTACAAAATCCCGTTTACGTGAAAGAATTATCGTAAGTTACTACAAAAATAACGCTCGCATAAACGTAGTATGAGACTAATTATTTATTACTAAAAAGATTAATAATTATTTTTCACTTATTATTAATTTTCAAATAAGCGCAATTATTTTTGACAAACTATTAATTATTTTAATAATAAAAAATTTATTTTATTACTAATTACCAATTTGCAATAAAAATTAATTTATTTTCACCTAAATACTAACTTTTACGAACTAGATATTTTTCTCTGCCAAATTACCAATTCTTTAAGTAATCTCATGGTGGAAGGAAATAAGGTGAGGCAATGCGCATCATGAGTTTCACAGCCAATAGAGAACGCCGCACAGTTGTCGGCCATTACTAGCGGTCATTCAAACAAATAGGAATGGATAGGAAAATCTCTCAAAGTCACAATTACTGAAAAATTATTATATTTTTATAACGAATGGAAATAATATTACGAAAACGAGCTTCCATAAGAAAACTATATTTTTCTATGGCATCTGTTTGAAATGCACGGGCATATCCGTTATAGAGAGAGAAAGAAAGAGCTATGGCCATCTAGAGTCTAACGCTAATCACTAAAAGGTTCCATGAACACACCACGAGAGAGCGGGTCAAGCCTGATTTGTCACTATTAAGAACGTTGAGAGCTGGTAACACTGCGCACCAAATCTCGAATCGCGCGAGCATCACGTGATTGCGGGAGAAGGTGGGGTAGCGCGAGCGCGCACGTAGCGCCCGGCGCAGCGACCCGGGCATTCGCAAACAGTCGGTCGTTCCGTAAACATCGTTTTCCAGAGTCACGTCTTGGGCCTTCCGCCATTTCAAATTCTCTCAAAAACGAGATAAGTTGTTGAGACGAGTCAATTATAAAGTATCTTTACGCGGTAATTTATGTGTACAAGACATCGCTCACCGCCTCTACGCAAGAGAGAGAGAACGTTGAATAAAGGTCATTACGTGGCTTCTCGCGCCATTTCTGCAAGGGCATCCTGCCATTTCTAGAAGGAAGGACGACCGAAGGCGGCCATTACGAAAGAGTACGTTTGCACGTACACGAGGCAGGGCAACCGCCCTGTTCTCTCATTGAGCTGGTTACGTTGCCTTTGCCGCGATCATTCGATCGACCAGGGCCGCATACTGCGGATTTCTACAAGACAAAGGTAAATTTCAGATTTCTCTGTTTAATCATCGATCACCTCGAAGCCGCTAGAACTCAGTCTAGTGAAAGATCGTAGATATTCATCTACAATTTGTACGATTCTTGATTGCAGGAAATCTCGAGATTCTTTCTTTTCTCCTTGTGAGAACGAGCTGCTTCGACAGATGAGGGCTGTTGCCAAGTTACGAGCTACTTCAGCAGATGAAGATCGTTGCCACAATACAAAGTCGATTCCGGAATCATTGCATTCCTGTTCATGTAGAATTAATTCGTATGTGCACTGTTTCTATCAATGGTTTTAACCATATTCACGTATATTGACAAATGTGATTTTATTACGTTTCATGCAATGTGTTACAAACAATTCTTTCTGAATAACGATTAACTTGCTTGATGTGAACGGCTCGCTTTCATTAACTTTCTGTGTAAATGACTTACTTAAAACTGTAAATAATACTTCTTTCTATAAATTCGTTGCGATAACAATATATATGCCCTGCGTAAGGCGTATATTACTTCACTTTATAGTGTGTCTGTTTGATTACAAGAGATATTTTGCTACATATGCATCAATGAATATCTTCATCACTTTTTTAAATCTTAATAACTCTACTAATTGATAAGTGTTTGAAATTGGCGTGTAAAGAGAGAGAGATTGTATAGGTGCGGCAGCCAAGCGTTCGTATTGTGGTAGGTCGGTACGCTAGGATATGTATGCGAAAAATAGATCCGACCGCGTAGTAACGCGGGCGCTCGAGAACGGTCGAGCGCGGTCTTCCCGCGCGCTTGCGTAAGGATATCTGGATATCTGGCGTGCAGCCCGGGCGAGCGAGTCATTCGTTTCCCAGATTGCGAGCACGATGCTTCGTGTTCTTTTGCTAAAGGTCGATAGTATTGCGTCATACTTTTGGTGTCGCGTCTTTAGTTTTGAATTGCCTATCCGTGTTTCATATTGTGATTAATTACGTTCAATATTTTATTCAACGAGATATACTTGATACGGCGAGCATTACCGAGAGAAATCCAGGGATATCCGTACCGGCGAGCCATGCCGGCACGTGGAACGAAGGAGGGCAGCCATTTGCAGCAGAGCTCGAGAGAGCCTTGACGACAGGAATTGCGAGCCCTTTCGAAGTCATAAAGTTTAGAAAAAGAGAAGGACTGAGGTTTTCTTATATATATACAATTCCTTGTGTGGATATCCGAGGTGATGTAATCTTCTGTGAAAGGTAACTTATTTAAATATACTTTAGTGGAAACGTTAGACTTTCGTCTATCGTTACAGAGAGTGCACGTTAGACATTCGTCTACCGTTACGAGAGAGATCATCAATCCTCTCAAAGATTAGTCTCGGATATTACAACTCGCAGAGATTACGATAGCAAGTGAGAGGAAAACTTTCTCGCCTTTTTTGAAACGGACGAAAAAGTTATTTCGAGTCTTATTGTTTTACTGAGCTCAGTTTAAAGTCAAATCACTTATTGTACGGTTGCAACCATTTTTCGTGAACTGTAAAAGAAAGACTTTATTACTTATTTGTGCGATTGTTTCGTTTTCATTGATTAGACAATTCTTTCTTATGATGTATTATATTACTTAGCGAACATTTTTTATATTCATTTGAAATACGTATTCAATGAAACTGCGTTCTGTGCGAAACATAAAGTTTATCTTGCGTTATTTACAAGCTATTAATTATTCATTTCCGTGCATTTCTATAAACATTGTTTCTCCTTGATTTAATGATTATTCTACTAAGTATTTTGCGACTTGTTTCTCATTGATTCGATGATTATTCTCATAAGTATTCTGCGAATGATTTCACATGGACTTGATAATTATGCTAATAAGTATTGTGTTAATTTTGACTTATCAAATATTTCGTTTCTGCTATTATGAATTAATGTGTCGATCCAAACAATAAGCTTTATGAATGCTATATATTGAGAAATTCTTATACTTTATCCTTTTGTATGTAATACATGATTTTGCTAAAAGAGAATTACTAGTTCTAAAGAAGACTTTGATATATGGTAAATGATAACAAGTTAAAGAAAAATAGTTTATATTTAATACTCAAAGATTGATACATTGATTCAATAACTATCTCAATTGTGTTTGAACTGAACTTATATGTTGATTTACTTGATTTCTTTGTTGAACAGTCCTATCCTGAAATTACATGTTCCCCTTTTAATTTGATTACGTTAATAGAAACTCTGAGATTACGTACTATAAACATTTCTTTATGATTAACCTGATTATATATCGAAGAAACGCATCAGTGAATTCAACTTTTTCTTTTGTAATCAATACCAGGAAAGGACTGTACTATAATAATCATTGATTTGTTTACGTTGCGTATTTTATTCATTTATTGTATTCTCATTATATTCTGTATAATTTATGTAATAACCTGTTCATAATACTGAATACTGGGAAGGTTTTCGGGCAGTTTCCCTTCTCCGAAGCAACGAATGTTGGTATTCTTTGTCTAGTTCTGCCCATTCGAGTCATATTAAAATACTGAATTTATTAAATGCAATCTCTCTCTCAACCACATCGGATTCTTAATTATTTGTTCCTTCCTCATCTGAATCTAGAGTTCAGGCTTGTGCGCGAGCTTGTGCAAACAATAAGATTGATTCAATTTACGTTGACAAGTTCAATTCAAATTACTACTGTTTCACTCCAGAAATGGTGTATATTTTTTATTTACGAATTAATGCTTTTATATGCGTTACGTTTACATTTATGGAATTACATTGAATAATGAATTATTTATTACGAACAGATCTTTATTGAAAATCTCATAAGAAGAACAGATATTGTGAAATATTCAACAGTCCTTTTATTAGAATATATTTAATAATAATCTGTTTAATTTCTCTTTCAATTAAAATTACTTGTTCTTGACATTTCGTCTGAATATAGTTCATTATTCAATAGACTTAAGATTTATTCTGATTATATGTCTATTATGTTTATGCGTTTATATTTGATTTGATTGCATTTTCTTGTGTGTTAATAAAATAATATTTTCTGTGAGTTAACTAATAAGAGACTATTGCAAAAGGTCTGCATTCCTTTATTTTTTAAGTTGCTCATATTAATCAACTGATTAATTCCTTGAAAATTATCGAACTTTGAATGCAAGACAAGTCTCACGTATTATGAAAAGAAAACTAGTCACAGAATGGATTATACTTTATTGAATTGTCATGAATATTTTCTACAATGTATGAATTTGCTTATACTTTTGTTGCACTTGATCGTGCTTATGATACTGATTGATT
>NW_020212091.1:6296-8818 GCF_003070985.1 Temnothorax curvispinosus | reverse complement strand
ACAAAGCGAACAAAGAATGCCTTGTCTCCACTGTTTACTCATTTAACCGTCCCGTCGAAAGTCACGGCGATATTGCTCAAGTCTCGTTGCTCGCAATTGCCGTGCTGAAATTCTAATATTTTCGCCTTCGCTATTGTTAAACGTTTAAGCAATTTTAAACAAATATTCTATAAAAAAGTAAGAAAAAAAGAAAAAATAGTTTTGTCAAAAAATTTCAGTAGGAAGATCATTAAAGAAGTCCACAAGGAATGGTGTCATATAGGCATTAGACAAATGCAAAAGAAAATTAGCCCGGTCTACACAGCGAAAAACTTGACAAGAAATATAAAAGAAGCATGCAAAAATTGTGAGGTATGTAAGAAAAATAAATCGAGGTCAAGGAAAATATGTGTTAATGTCATACTTGGGACTAGAGACCCTATAATAAGAGACCCGACAACTGTCCACAAAATGGCCGCAAATGCGTGAACATATGGAGGGAGATTGCATCTGAAACACAGGACTCTTTACTCGCGCCGTAGCACGTGTAATTCGTACATACATGCCTGCGATTAACGGCGAGCATTTCTGACACGGTAACAAAGAAATAATATCGAACGATTGAGGCCCAACGTATGCTCGCTCGTGTGTCACGTTGTGTCGCGGCCGTATATCATTTGTGATGTGATCTTGTGTCGTCGCACAATACACTGCTGTGTCGTGTAAGTAACATGATTTATTTATTTACACACATCAATCTGTGATAAGTAATAGCTGTATATAACATGTTTGCACTATTTTGCAGTTTGATTAAGAAAGTAGAAAAGTATTATTTTCGATGTATGTTAATAAATATTTACAATGTTGAATGTCTTTAACCTTATTTTGCAAAGTAATTAACAGCAATAAGAAATGTTTATTTTAAAAAATTGTGTGTAATATGTATAAATATATGAAAAGAAGAACAAAAAATAACTAAATAATTATTTTTATAGATATAAAAATGCCAGCTTGCTGTGTGTCAACATGTTTAAAACGCACAAAGAAAGGAATAAAAATTTTTATGGCTCGTTTCTCAACGAATCCAGAAAAAAGAGATGTTTGGATTGCTAACATAGGCAAACATAGACTAAGGAATTGGAAATCGACAATAGATCTGTTTGTATGTGAAGTAAGTAATATGTGAGAGATAAATTAATTTCATTTGAGTTATAAAAATAAAAATACTGACAATATATAAAAATTTTTTATAGGTACATTTTGCAAATGATACGTGGGAAAAAGTACGCGATGACGGGAAAAGAAAATTAAAAGGCAACGCTGTGCCCACAATTTTCCCTGCTCAATTGGAAATGAGCAGTGCATCTATTAGTATAAACGTGAGTTTCCTTTCTTTGCGTATCTTAGTTAAAAAGAGCAAAAAGTATTACCTTTTCATGAAAATAACGAACTTTTTAGGAAAAAACTAATAAATCTTCACAAAGGCAACCTGGTGCATTTGAAACATTTAATGTTCATGAAGACAAGCAGCAAGAGGACTGTCTCGGAGCAGATGTTCCTGATATTATTCCATTGACATCGAGTAATGTTGCAAATTCAATAACAATTTATTACTCTTTCTGTTACAAAATTTGACTTACTATAATATATTACCATTATGTTATTCATTATTTATAATTACTTATACGACTTCTTATATTATCTTGTAGATTCCTCTATTCCTACCTATTCAAGAGAAATAAGCAACCAAGAACTTAATGAAGTTGAACGATTAAAGAAAGAGTTCAGGTCGGTTAACATCAGATTGCGTCGAAAACATATTTTCTTGTGTTAGAGCTAAACAACCCATTCCAACCGCGCCTTGCAATTCAAGCAAAATTTAAAAATAATTGCAATTTCAAAATATTTAAAACCTGTAGGTAATTCCAGCTACGAAGACGACAGAATTATTGTTGGCGATTTTTTGAGTACACCTAAATCTAAAGAAATAAAAAACCGCTTGCCACCTGTTCCTGATTTGTCAACGAGAAAAATACACATAGGGGACATTGAACTGAATGTATTGTACAACATCGCCGGCTATATTCTCTCCTGTGTTTCAAACAATAATATTACTTGTAAATTGTGTTTAAGTTCCGCTGGATCTCTCACGTACAATCTATCCTCAAAATTTGCAAAATTTGTGTTGTTGAAATCTTTTCGACGTAATACGCTTTTTTTCGTAAATAACGCAACATTTGAGTATTTTCATCAGATGGAAATTGTTATGAGGCAGTACTTACCATATCTAAAAACAAATTTTGAAACGACTAAATTTGATTTAGTTCATTTTTTTCACGAAAAAATGCAGGCCATTGCATGCGAAACGTTGAGAAACTGTCACAATATAAAGAATAAGATAATGATGCGTTTTATTCGATTTCGACTTCGAATAGGGAATTCTGGGGGCGTTTACCGAAAAAAATATATAATAGTAAAACTATGGCGATGCATGCAACAATACGATAATTTACAATAAATATAATATAGTTATATCATTATGT
>NW_020212091.1:0-6196 GCF_003070985.1 Temnothorax curvispinosus | reverse complement strand
ATATATATATAATATTAAATACATATTATCATACCTTTTTCACTTAATTTATTATTATTTCACTTATATGATATATGCATGTTTCAAAAAACGTATTATTCATTACCATATTTAAATAAATTCGGAGAGTGAGTGTAATTCAATACAAATTGTCTGCTTTTTCGCGCTGGATCAGCAAGGGTTCCTATTGGGCGGCGCCATTTTGTGGACACAAGTTACGTGCACCAATCACGCGGACTCCCAAGAAGTCGGGTCTCTTTTTTAGGGTCTCTACTTGGGACCAGCAACAAAACCGTGTTTGAAATAATGAATTAATAAATAAAACAATTGTATTCGTTATTAATAAGTGAAAATTATTTTGTACTAACTTGTTACTTGGTACAAAATATAGTGCGTGTGCTCGGGGGGGTGTCAATCGCCCCGGATTTGCGATCGCTCAATGAGGCTTCGTGGTTCGAAGGACCAGAGGGGCAATCCCCTCACGATTTTAATTAGGCGAATAAAGCGAAATAGCAAGCGAAAAGCGACTCACCGTATCGTTGCCCGATGTTCTCGTGGTGGCCTCGTGGCGTCCGGTCCTCCCTGTGGTGATGGAGAGCGGAAGGCGTGCAGCAGGCTAGGATGTGCAGGCACTCACGTACCGCAGCAGGCAGGCAGGCAGGCAAAACGTGCAATACGGGCAAGCAGGCGATATAGCAGGCACATGTGCAAGAAGCAGCACTCAAGGCCCGAGATTACTGAGGCGACTTGTCGAGCTCCGAAAGTGCGAGTCCACTCGATCAACTCCGAACCGTGCGAGAGCAAAACGGATGTGTTCTCGAGTCCACGTTTGAACAGCGAATCCTCCCACGGTACTCCTCGGTTCGCGCACCTGCGAATTGCGGCCGGAGCGAGTACTCATGGTTCCAAATATTTGCGGTCCACCCGTGGGCGGGCAGCACGAGTCGGGTGAGTCGCGCGAGTGTTGCTATCTATCGCGATCCGCCAACGTCTCGCGCGAGTCACGAATTACGAATTTGTACGTTAATTATACGCGCAACTTATCGGCTAATATGTACAACAGATAATGATGACGCAAACATCTAATATATACAGGCGAGCGCCAAACAGCGTGCGTAATTGTTTATTTTATTTCAAATTGCGGCAGTAAACACCACCCATCTACCGAGGAAGCCTGTCGTTGGAAAAACGTACGCGTTTTTTGTCGTACTATTTTATATTGTAACTTGCAACCCCTCTTTCTCCCTTTTTTCCTTCACACTTGATCCATATTCCCCCGAGGCGTAAATCTGAAACAGAGAAGTTTTATTACAATCATGTGGCGAAATCAATACTTTCCTTGTCCATCGGCGTCGATCCGTCGTTGTCCATAGTTGTTTTCCGGTATGCGGTGATGCAAGGTTCCGGGAAGTCAGCAGTAGCATCAGTAGCAGCAGTAGCAGCAGTAGCAGCAGCAGCAGCAGCAGCAGCAGCAGCAGCGACGATCCATCCGAGGCAGGGACCTGAAACAGAAAAAAAGAATTACGAAACAGCACTTGTGGCGAAAGTGCTTGTGAAGATGGTGTTGATTTTGATGTTAATAAAGAGGACGATGATGATGGTGAAGGTAGAATAAATGCTGGGGAAGAAGTTTGTCCAACACTAGTCGTCTTTTTCATATTCTTATGACATGTAATTACTGGCAGTTCCAAACCGTCAAAATGTATACGTACCATTATACCTGTCAATGTCATAAAAACAAGCTAATTTCATTTGTGAACGAAGACCATACTTGCGAGGCATAATACTGTCCGTCAAGAATAAAGAGATTGACAGTAAAGAGACCATTTTGGCACATACAGGGGCACATACTGTCTCTTGCTCAGATTCAACCTTTTTGAGCTGCTACGACCTGCTCCGTCTTTCTCTACCAAATCGCTGGCGAATATTATAGCACATCTTGGCGGAATCTTTCCCTGATGGTAATCAAATCAGGCAATGAGATTATGTCACTCATGTTTTAATGTAATTTCTGGATATTGATCATGTATCTTTTTTTTTAGTGTAAATTGTTAAAAAATGAAGTTTTATTAAAAAATATTGAATTCAACGGTAAAACTTTTCACTTTTTACGAGTTTATGCTACAGGGAAACATACGTGATTGATATCCAGAAATGACATGAAATTATAAATCACATAACCTTATCGTCACACGCGACATGCAAAGTGATTTATATATGCAACTCACCTGACATTTGCTTCGACGAGCTACACATCCAATGCTCCACCAAGTCGTCTTTGCAAAAATTTTTGCCAGCATATCCCTTCCAGTTTTTCGCGCGTACAGGTTGGGATTAGCTTTGACAAAAGCGATCAATTCTTTCTTTATCCAAGCATCGTGTTCGTCATCCTCTTCGTCATTTACGTCAACGAACATTTCTTCATCAGACGTGCTATTTTTGAATATTTTATTCGATTAAAAAAGAAAATTTATCTAAATAATAAACCGGACACCCGGGTTGCGTTTCAAAATTCATCGACTCACTCAGCTCAATACTGATTGGCTCACAATACCTGCTGTAAACCGTAGGTAGTATGCGGTACGAAATGGAAATATTTTTTACGACTACTGCTACGGCCTACGACTCTCCATTGTAGATGGCTCTTTAAGTAATGTTTTAAGTGATTGGTCAACGCACTCTACCGCACAGCGTTTACGCGCGTGCTTGCTTGCTTGCTGTCTCACGATCTCGGCAAAAGTGAAGCTCGCGAAATATACAGGTAACTTTCCAACGGTTCGTCCAAACCCCATCGTGTCGCATATCGTTTTACTCGTCTTGACGAGCCCTACGAGCGAATCCACGGTCGTTCGTCGCGTCCAACTTGTTTTTTCTAACAATGTATTTCTTACGTTACAGTGTGAATCCACAGAGCCTGTCGTTGAACCTGCCTCGGCGAAAGGTAGGTATTCGATCATTGTTATATTTTCTTATTACACGGTAAACTTTAACGAACAAATTTTATTGTTTACGTTTTTCGTACAGATGACGGACAACGACAGCAGCAGCAGTCCAGAAAACAGGAGCGCGATGAAATTGAGCGGGAGCAGCAGCGACGGCAGCCCGATTAATGAGCCACTTGGTATGTGTACACTTAATTTTTCTTACACATTTAACGGTAACAAACTACTTATCTTTTTTACATAATTCGTACAGACATAGAAGAGATACTGAGAACAATCGAATACAAATCGAATAAATATTGGAAGAAAAGGCGAGACGCCGATCTTGAAAGACTAATCGTCCGGGCGGGTGGCGGAACGGCGGCGTCGGCAGCCGCCAGAAAATTCATGTATCACTGGGAGAAGGGGGACACGCTGCCTTCGAATTGGCGCCAAACGATTTCGTCGTACCGGCCTGGGGACTTTAACACGCATTTAGATTTGACCAGCTGGCAACCAGAGCCGTACAAAACACATCTAAATCACTGGCATTACACACCGGAATTTGTAATAAAATTAACGCCCAGAGGCGGCCAGAGAAAGAGAAATGTGGCTGGCTGCTGAGAAAGAATTGGAACGCTGACGAAGACTGCCGAAGACGAAAGCAAGGTGTGCGTGTGCGTGTGTCTGTGTGAGCGCGTGCGTGCGCAAGTGCGTGCGTGCGTGTTAATAATTTTATTTCTTTTCAGCACCACACGCGAACCACCGTCGACCTCGTTCGAGGAATCCGAAGACCCCGAGAATCCACGGCCGGGGCCGAGTAGTGGAGCAAAGCGTCGTCGGTAAAATAAAACCTATAAAACTTACCTTCTCTACTTTGTTTCCAAGTTTATTTCGTTCAGCGCGTACTTAATCGTCTTGTATTTTATTTCAGACTGCGGTAGTAAACCACCCACCCACCGAGGAAGCCTTTTAAAACGCCTCATACACGTTTGTTACGCTATATTTTTTATTATATTTTACTTTATTTTTAACTTAATTTTATAAATAAGCTCTTGCGTAGATATTATAAATGTCATTGGCCCCCCCTTCCTCCCTTATTTCCTTCAACTTCATCCATATTCCCTTTCCTTCCCATTCATCTTTCCTCCCCCTCCCGTCGATGTGGCCGCCACCTTGTCGCGGGGCTTGAACGTGCGCGTTCTCTCCTCCTTGGGGAGGACGCACCGACCAAGAGCGGCCACGATTAAACGACAAGGGAACGATCTTAAATAAATAAATAGTTACGTGTGAAACAAAATGTCAAGATTAATCATCGTTGTCCATCGTTGGGTAATTCTTCAGTTTAGCTACCTCAGCACAAAAATCGATGCAATTAGGCTTAATCGACGCGTTTTTGCACGAAACGAACGAATCTGGCAGAAAAAAGTGTCGCTCTGCCCCGTGACGCGAGATATTAATCATTAAAGTTGACAGGAATCAGGTTATGATTCCTGTCATACCGACAACATGTAGCAACACTGAACGTGCCCTGCGGTCATATGCGCATGCTCAGTCAGTTCAGTAGCCGCACGCGCATGCAAAAGTGCGCCAATTTGAAACTAATATGCAAAATGAGAACTAGAATAAAACAAATAAAGAGCGCTAAAATCATACGTAGCAGGCACGTGCAATGTTAGGCTTATTAGAATTTGCTCGTCTAACATATAATAAAATAGAATTAATAGATTTTTTGATTCAGCATGGCGTATTAGCGAATACAATTAAGTGTAGTCAGTGCGGTGACAATATAAACATCGATAAAGATACATTAACATATCGATGTAGAAGACGATATTACATAAAATATATACATAAAAAACGTGTCTGCAAACAGTGCAATTTTTATAAAAGTGCGAAAACTGGTACTTGGTTCCATAAGTCACTTAGACATTGCTACTATTTGCAAAATAGTAGCATGTTTTTTGATGCTTCGACATCCACGTCACGATATCACAATGGATGAGACTGGCGTGACGTCAGCCACGATTACAGATTGGTTCAATTTTTGCCGAGAGGTAATTATATCTTAATTTATGTTAATAATTGTACTGTATAGTAAAGAAAAATGTATAATAGTTAATGTCAAAAAATAATTTTAATATTATTCTTTTACTTGCAGGTCTGTGTGTTCTGGGTAGATAAGTATAGTGCAAAGCTTGGTGGCCCAGGACGCACAGTTGAAATAGATGAGGCGAAAATTGGACATCGCAAGTACAATCGTGGCTGACTTCTAAAGGGTAATTGGATTTTTGGAGGGTACGAGCGAGACTCAAAAAAGGTTTTCATCGTTCCAGTCGAGGATCGGACAGAAAAGACACTCCTGGCATGCATCAAGGAATGGATTCTGCCAGGAACCACGATCATGTCAGACTGTTGGAAGTCTTACAATTGCTTGAGCAATGAAGACTTCACACATCTGACAGTGAACCATTCCTATAATTTTGTCGATCCTGAGAGTGGTAAAAAATGTTGAAAATATATGTATACCTATATGTATTGACCCTATCTCACGACCTGGTGAGCATCTCGCGTCGCTCTTTTGCTGGTCACCTGTTTTGTGACTCCGTGGTTCGGACCGCGTCGCTATTATTCTCGCGGCGCGCACGGTTCTACCACCTCGGTACCCTGTCGCGCAAACTCACGATCCGGTGAGCGTATCGCGTCGCTCCTTCGCTAGTCACCTCTTTTGTGACTCTCCGGTTCGGACCGCGTCGCTATCATTCTCGCGGCGCGCACGGTTCTACCACCTCGGTACTCTGTCGCGCTAACTCGCGATCCGGTGAGCATATCGCGTCGCTCCTTCGCTGGTCATTTCTTTTGTGACTCCCCGGTTCGGACCGCGTCGCTATTACTCGCGTAACTCTTCCGGGTTCGGTACTCAGTGACCGCGTTGAAGATTGTGTGTGGCTCGACCGCCGTATTCTTTCGCGCGTTACCGCGATCCATGCGCAAAGTAAATAAAATTATAATTCAAGGTCGGGCCGTGTGCTTTATTGCCGCTAACCAGAGTAAATAAAAATCGAATCGGGAAGGAATTATATATAAATCTTTAATAATAAAGTGAGCCGCTGCTCGGCGACCGCTGTCGCAAACCTTAAATCTAAGTGCGCCGGACAGATCAAAATAATTCAAAATAAACATAATTTCACGTTGCTAATGGGGAAACAAAAGAAAAGTCATGGGGCGTGGGCTCCCTATCGTGATCCGTCCTCGGAACGCTATGGAGGGCTGGC
>NW_020212090.1:0-5055 GCF_003070985.1 Temnothorax curvispinosus | reverse complement strand
TGTGTGTGTGTGTGTGTGTGTGTGTGTGTGTGTGTGTGTGTGTGTGTTGCTCCGCTGAGCCGCAGTGTACGTGTGCAGGGTTGATGCGCGATCGGGCAGAAACGGACTCGCGGACAGGCGCGAAGGCGCGGTTGCCTGACGGATTCGCGGATAAGCACGGAGGCACGCTTGCCTTGCGGATAAGCACGGAGGCACGCTTGCCTTGCGGATAAGCACGGAGGTACGCTTGCCTTACGGATTCGCGGACAGGTCGGATGGTCAGGATCTCAGTTGGGGGCGTTCGACTGAGCGGCCCGTACACCGGGAGCGCCCGACTGAGCGGCCCGTACACCGGGAGCGCCCGGCTTGAAGACGGGGGCGCCCGTCTTCCATACGGCGGAAAGGGTCGGGCGCGCCCGACTCAGAGGCAGGAAAGAGCAGGTAATACCAACCGGGAGCACCCAGCTGGGGAGTCCCGTACCCTGGGAGCGCCCAGGTGAGAACGGGAGTGCCCGTTCTCTGTACGGAGGAAGTCGTTGGGAGCACCCAACCTGGTGAAACGGTCTCGGAGAGCGGTCGTGTCGGGATCAAAATCAGGACCAATCAGGACAGAACTGGTGACTCGAGTCGGCTTGAGTCCTCTATTTATACCCCGAGTGAGGGCGGTGGGGGCTGCCCTACAGCTCGGGCTGCCCCACCGCTCGGGCGCAGAAGTGCACGCTGAACAGGCGCCAAGTGGCCGTCAGGGCCGTGGCGCTAGTGACCAATACGCGTATCGTCACATCACCCCCCTCCCCCGTTTGAAGAGGAAATATACAGGTATATTTAATATGTCTTTATTTCTTTTTTTGCTCGGTACAAAAGTTCAGCGACGCTGGCACGACCGGAAATTGCCCTGTGGGTCGAATCGTAGGACCCACAGGACTTCATTGACGCGGGCTCGGAACTTTCTGTTGCAGACGATGGCGGATCGGGGCACCTGTACTCTCTCCCCAGTGGGTAAGGGGATCCACAGCAAGTCCTTGAGGGGGGAGGTGGCGGAGGCTTGCGCGATCTCAGCGGTTAGGGTAAGGTAGAGGCCTGGTCGGTCAGGGAGTCTAGCCGTTGTGGGGGAGGCAAGGGTCGGCGTTGTGGCGGCGCACACTGGTGGGGTGGCGGGTTTTGGGGCCGTAGGCCTTCGGGCTTCGGCGATGTTCGGCCGTGGTTGTCTTGGCGCCGGTTTCCCCGTGGTTCCCCTTGAGACTGTTGTTGTGGGGGTGGTGGCCGGTCGAGCGGCTTGGCGGCCGGGCGGGGTCGGGGCCGGATGTCCGGCGGGCAATCTGGCTGGTGGTCGGTCAGCGTCCGATGGCCGTTCTGTGGGCCGCAGGTTTGCTCGTACGCGGGCGGCTGGTGGACGCCTGGTTGGACGTGCCGGTACCGTCTCGAGGAAGATGGCGGCGCGGCGACGAGTCTCGGCGTCATCCCGTTGAATTTGGGTCCCCACACTGGCCTGATGGCAGGGGACGGCTCCTGGGCTGGTAGTCGGCCCAGGATCGATCGGTTTCTCCCACAAGTTGTCGAGGTCGTCTATGTCGCCAAACAGCTTTCGGAGCTTCGCGCGTCGATCCATGTTAACGGAATAGCTATCGGAAGGCGACTGGAAAGCTTTTCGCGTCGCGAGCTTTTATACCAGTTGCGAACACATGAATCTTTTTTTTTTGTCGCGTTTTCCGACTCAGGAATGCGGGTGCCATGTTCGCGAAAGCGCTTCGGGCGGTGTTTACGCGCTCGTTTGTTGACACGGGGCGCGAGGTTCCGGCGCGCTTTTCAGATCTTGTACGTGCACGTATCTGTGCCAACGTCCCCGGGTGTCGCGCAAGTCGACTATGACGGGCGAGATAATCTTCCTTACCTCGAGCGGGCCGGTAAAGCGGGGGGCTAACTTGGCGTTGAAGCCCGTAGTTTTCTTCAAGAGCGGGTACTCCCTCTTCCAAACCAGGTCCCCGACGCGGAGTTGCCAATCTCGTCGTCTCAAGTTGAAGTGAGCCTCTTGCCGTTGGAAGGCTCGGGCCAAGTTGACCCGTACCACCTTGTAGGCTTCCTCCAGCCGGCGTCGGGTCTAGTGAGGGGCCGCATTTGCTGCTGCTTGGCGGCGGTCGTCCGGGTGTGGGAAGGCGAGCTCTCGTCCATGGTTGAGGTACGCCGGGGTGTATCCGGTGGCCTCGTGTCGGGCAGTGTTATACGCAAACTGCAACGGCGAGAGGTGTTCGTCCCAATGCCGATGGTTCTTTCCGACATACTGAGCATGGTTTTTAGTGTCCGGTTGCTCTTTAGTAGTTTGGTGTTCGATCTGGAATGCCCGTAAGACTCCCTCGACTTGGTCCGATTTTAATTGCGTCCCGTTGTCGGAAATGATCTGGTCGGGGCACCCGTGCTGGTATATGATCCGGTCGAGGATTGCCTTAGTAACGGCGGGAGCGGTAGCCCGACGTAGGGGCTTAAGTTCGATTCACTTTGAGAATCGGTTTTGCATAATAGCCAGGCGTAGCCCTGGGTGGATCGGGGCAACGGGCCGACGAGATCTAGGGTCACTTGCCGCCAAGGCTCGGTGACGGGTGCCGTGTGGAGGTTCCCGGCTGGCTTGGTCGTAGGTGCCTTGTGCGCCAGGCAGGTCGGGCACTGCCGGACATAACGGGTGATGTCTTGAAACATCCCTGGCCAATAGAACAATCGGGCCATGCGGGCTATGGTCTTGGCGACCCCGAAGTGTCCCGCCGTGGGATCTTCATGGTGTCTTAGCATGGTCCGGGCCCGTTCCTCTTTCGGGATGCATTGTTTCCATTGGTCCGCTGGGTCGACCTCCCGGAAGTCTACATCATGTAAGATGTGGCGAAACAACCGGCCATTCTGGATGCGGTAGTCGGGGTACTCGGTGGGGTGTTGCCTTGTTCCGGTCAGGATCCGTCGGTACTATTGGCACTTTGGGGCAGCCTGAGCACCGCACATCTCTGGCTAGCGTGGCAGGCTGGCACATCGAGTAGGCTCGAGTCCCCTATTTATACCCCGAGTGAAAGCGGCGGGGGCTGCCCTACCGCTCGGGCTGCCCCACCGCTCGGGCTGCCCCACCGCTCGGGCACAAGAGTGCACGCTGAACAGGCGCCAGATGGCCGTCAGGGCCGTTGCGCTAGTGACGAATACGCGTATCATCACAAGAATTATAAAGGTATTCCCTTATAAAAAAAGTACACTCAACTTTGATGGTTAACACCCAAAGTTGAGTGTTAACACTAAACTTACGCCCAAATTAAAGAGTTAACACTTAAATTTGGGCGTAAGTTTAGTGTTTGTCATCAAAATTAAGTGTCATCAACACTTAAATTTAGGTGTAGATTGAGTATTGACCACGGTCTTACACACAGGTCTGGAAACTCTAGTGGTGGGAGATGGTCGTCTTAGCGACGAAGAAAATAACTCGCTTTATGACCGCAAGAGTCGCTGCCACCGGTCAGTGTACTATGTGGTGGGACAAAGACGGAAATAAAATACAATATTACAATATTGTAATATTACAATATTACAATATTACAATATTTACATTTTTATTCCAAGAAATATCAATGTACACACATAATTAAGGTCTATATCAACCTTACTGCGTGATTAGTTAGTTACAGTTATTCAAAGAAAAAAAATGTTATATAAAAAAAAATTTACAGGAGAAAGATATTATTTTCAATCCATGTCGCTGTCTATGTCCTCAGAAGCTAAAGAAAGTCTTTCAACTTAGCTCAAAGAAATAATAAATGACTTTGCATTAAGAATAAAACGTTAAAAATATCCTTTCATTCGTTTTAAAAAAACCATTTATTCGTTTGTAAGCTTAGAAAATTAAATAAATCCACTAAAGTACTTTTTTCAGCACATGTCATTTTCAAAAATGCACTTGAATTGAGCGCAATTAAAAAATTGTTGTCACGTTACCATGGGTTACCATCTACACTTCGCGATGACAGCGATGCATGGTGACAACGCCGTGAAATAAATTCTTCCTTGCTAAAACGACCATCCCCCACCACCAAAATCGGTCTGAGTTTCCAGACCTGTGTGTAAGACCGTGGTATTGACCATTGAGGTTCAGGTAAGTTGAGTAGGTATAATATGGGCGTTCTAAATCACTTGTGGAGGAGAAAGACGGCGTGGTGAAGAGTGACGTCACCGGCGTGGTGGGGTATGACGTCATCGGCGTGGAGGTGGATGACGGCATGTTTGCATCATTAATTAAATTTTTTTATTAAATAATTATATTAATTAAATTAAGTTATATAAAATTATATTAATTTATAGGTTATAAATAATTAAATTAATTGAGTTAGGTTATGATTCATTATAACCTAATTTAATTACTTTAATTATTTATAACCTATAAATTAATATAATTTTATATAACCTAATTTAATTAATATAATTATTTAATAAAAAAATTTATGTGACTTAAACTATTAAGTTGAACGCAGAAAGAGATGACGTCGAAGACCTTCTTTTCTAGGTCTACGTTTAACAAAAAAAATCAACAAAAAAAAAACATATTTTACGAGGTTTGAACTATAGAGTCCCTATAGTGGGGAAATGAGAGTTCTTCAGCCATGCGTTTGAATGGCTTACTTGTCATATTGGCGACATGAGGGCGGGCGTTGTCGTGCAGCAAAAAAACTCCATGCCGATTAAATCTTTTCTCTTGAATAGCCGTGTTGAGTCGTTCCATTTGTTGAACATAGAGTTCCGCGTTGACCGTTTGGTTCCGTTTAAGCAATTTGTAATGGATAATCCCTTCCCAGTCCCACCATACGCACATCGTTTTACGCGGATGAACATCTTGTTTCACGCGCGGTGTCGCTTGTTTACCGGGGTTAAGCCATTGCTTGCGCTGCTTCATATTAATGTACAGGCACCATTTTTCATCGCCAGTAACGATTCGGTAAAGAAATCGTTGCTTGTGTCCATGAGTTGAGCGGTGACGAGCAAGAAAACCAGCGGAGATTGTGGCTCGTTAATTTTTGTTGTTGTCACTTAAAGCATGCGGAACCCATGCTCCACACT
>NW_020212089.1:0-5801 GCF_003070985.1 Temnothorax curvispinosus | reverse complement strand
AAATTCGCGCAATCTCCATGGCTTCGCGATTATATAGACCTCAATACGAAATTTAGGACATTGGCCAAAAACGATTTCGAGAAAAATTTATACAAATACGGCGCGGAGGCTATGATTGCGAAACCAAATTTTCATAACCGAAGCGTCTTTTCGGAGAATTTAGTAGCAATAGAAATGCGAATACTCGAGGTGAAGTTCGACAAACCAATCTATGTAGGTATGTGCATCCTCGATATATCCAAGACATGTTTGTACGAATTTCATCACGAGTACATGTTACCGTTGTATCGCGACAAGTGTAAAGTCACGTACACCGATACTGACAGTCTCATTTATCACATCGAGTTTGACGATGTGTATGATATCATGAAGCGCCACATTCATAGATTTGACACTAGCGATTACGCGATTGATAATACGTACGATATCCCACTCGCCAATAAAAAAGTTTCGGGCTTAATGAAAGACGAAAATAACGGTGCGATAATGACCGAATTCGTCGGGCTTAGAGCAAAGATGTACGCCTTACGAGTGGACGGTAAGAAAGATACGAAAAAGGCTAAAAGTGTTAAGAGTAACGTCGTAGCCAGGTCGATAACGTTTGACGATTACACGCGGTGTCTGCGCGACGAAATTAAAATGACGCGACAGCAAACCTGCATAAGATCCAAAAAACACGAGGTATACACCGTGTCTGAAACGAAAATAGCTCTAAGTCCGTACGATAATAAGCGATACATTATACCCGGTTCTACCGAAACGCTGCCATGGGGACATTATAAAATACCATTGTAAGTATATTGTAAATACCATTGTAAATATATTGTAAATACCATTGTAAATATATTGTAAATACCGCTGTAAATATATTGTAATTACATTTAGATATTTAGGAAAATAAATGACTCATATGTATATATATGTCTGTTTTTTATACTGTAATAAATTTTTACAATACATTATTCTTGTGTATCCATGAATTGTATGAATTATCAAATCCTAACCACTTTACATAAACCTCATCCCCTCTTTTGCGCAAAACTTTTTCAACGAGATACACGTCGGGATTAGCAACGCGATGTAACTCGTATTCGTAGAAGCCGCCGGCGACGGGTTTTCCGCAGAAATCTTCCAACAGATACGTCACAGGATTAGTTTTCTGCACTTTGACGATTCTAAACACCTCCGTGGTCCAATTTGGCGTGTATCCTTTTTCGAAGATTGTCTTGAATTTACTCACGCGTACCGAATCGCCCACTTTGAATCGCGCGGGAGCAGCGATCTTTACGTGGCTGTACACCGTTGTTAGGAGCTTGTCGGCGATCGCGGGGGTAACATCGATGGGTCGCATGCCGATAGTTCGATGCTTTCGCGCGTTGTAATCCGATACGAGACCTGGCAGCGAGTCGATCCATTTGTAATTTCCATTGCGCGTAAATATTTTCCACATGCCGTTCTTGAGCGTGCGATTGAATCGTTCGACGACCGATGCCTTCATTACGGAATATGTCGAATAGTGATTGATATTATGTTTCTTCAAGAGTTTCCGCACGTTTGCGTTGTAAAATTCTTTTTCCTTGTCAGTCTGCAGATTTTTCGGGCATCTTCCGCCGTCTCGAATTATTTTCGCGATCGCCGCAGTAACCTCGGGTCCGCTCTTGGCCTTGAGCGGTACGGCCCATGCGTGCTTGCTCAGCACGTCGATAACGGTGAGTATGTAGTGGTAGCCTCTGTTAAATCGCGTGTATGGACGCATCTCGACCACATCTGCCTGCCACAGGTCATCGTATCCGCGCACTATGACGCGTCTTCGAGAAAAATTTCTTCTCGCAGGAGCGTGTAATTTTTCCACAAGCCTCCGTTTCTCAGTTGATTGCTTCTTACCAGCCATGACGATGACGCGCAACTGACGCAGATATCAGATGTACGTTCTTATCTATTCGCGATGATTCGCAATTACATCATGAATCATCTTTTGAAGTTCGTTTAGGGTAATTTGCACGTTATTCTGGAATGCGACCATCTTTCTCTCCATTTCATCCTGTCGATCTTTCAAAATTTGCACGCTCTGCTGCACGTAACGTTTATTGGCTGCATCGCCATCATCTACAGGCGACGCTATCCGTCGAATCTTGCGCGATTTCGCGTCAAAGTCGGTGGCGACCATGCAAAGAGCGTTATTGCGCACGTAATTTCTGATTAATCTTCTCCATTGATAGTACGTTTCTGCACCGCCTCTTCCAAGCGATATACCAAACTTGTTGATCGGCATTTCGATGTTGATTGAATGACTCGCTGTCGCGCCACTTAATTTATAATAAGTCCAGCCTCGCGAAGTTCCTCGATAATCGACAGGATTTCGTTATCGTGACCGGTGTGACCCGCTAGGCGCGAAGTTTCGAGCAATCTGAGACGATCTACAAGCTCGTTGGGATCGTCCCAATGAACATAATCGATCTTGTTGTCGTTTAATGTCATGGCACGCGGTATACCTTTTCCAGCTTTTTTACCCGAAATCGACGATGCAATTATATGGTCGATCTTGTTGCCTATCATGGCACGCGGTATACCTTTTCCAGCTTTTTTACCCGAAATCAACGGCCCGATTATACGTGTGTACTTGTATCCCCCGTTGCCCTTTATTTGAGCGTGAGCATCATAATTGCGTTTATGAGCACTCGTCATCAACAGAATGCTCTTGTATGTTTGCATATCGTCCTCTGTGTAGATATCATGAACGGGATATTTCTTAAAGATTGATTCGAAAAGACCGCGTGTGCCATTGTATCGTATGCCGTCGATAATTATCTTGTCCGCGTAGTTCACGTCAAAACGTTTATTACCGAGCATCATTCCATCGTTGGTGAATTTAACACCGTACGCGATGTCCATACCGCTTTCTTGATCGCCGCTCAGAACTGCCCCGACATACTTTTGGCTCAATGGACCCAATTGATCTCGCAACGTTTCTTGACCCTAAGATGTTTGCAACTGCTGTCGAACGGACGTCACGAGTGGGTCATTCGAGGTTTCGAAAACATCTTCGTTTGCGAGCACTGTGGGTTGTACGGAAGGTGCAGAGGTTATCGGTGGTTCATTTAATGGACCTTTCGATCGTTTCGGTTTACGCGGTTTAAAAATTTTTGTTATTTTGCTCAAATTAGATGGCACATTTATCGATCGTTTCAACGTAACCGGAGTTGAAGCCATTACAGAATCGTTAAACAAGGCGTTTGGTCGTTGTCGTTTGAGCTTCGGCTCTTCGTCTTCCCACGCCGTTTCATTCTCAATCTTTGACACGTCAGATTCTTTGCCAGCAACGGTGTTTTCGGCAATCTGCTTTAGAGGCTCGATGATGGGCTTAAAGTGTCTCTCCAACGCGATATCTTCCTCCACTTTACCAGTTTTCAAGGCGTGATATTTTTTGCGAATCGAATTGCTCGTTTTCGCAATTTAATTTGCTATTCTCTCGCGCTCTCTAATCTCCTCGCTGCTGTCCATGTTGCGCTAACGTTGTTCAATCGACGCGTCGACAACAACTAACCACGTTTCGGTATCGCAAAGTCGTTAAATCCTTTTCTGTATCGACCATTCGAAATCGCGCTGTCCTTGTCTATCACCACAAATCCGTACTTTTGTTGCCAACACGTATGACACAATTTACTGAAATCATCGTAAGACATATCTGTGTTTACGTGATCGTTGTATATGTGTTTCAGATTGGTACCATCCTGTTTGAACAGAATCAATAAATTCGCGTTGTCGCGTATAAGATGCTTCGGTATCTTCGCATACGTCTGACAAAGATAGAAAGAGTCAACGTCCGCGTGCCGGCCCATTGCAAAGTATTCTCTTATCGTATCCTGCTTGTCGCACGCCACGTCATCAAAGATAAAAATAGAATTCGGGAGCGCCTCGATCGGCGGAATGACGTCACTGTTATTCGAGAACGTAAAGTAGCCAATCTCTTCTATCGGTGTTAGTATATTTTCCAAATATCGATATTTCGGTTGTTGCAACGATTTCGAGTACACATACACGTTTTCGAAACGTACACCGTGCGGACTTTCCAGCAAGGTTATCAAGACGTTTGTCTTGCCGCAATTTGACGGACCGCAGATGATACCGCGTATAGAAATCGGTAGCATGCCTTCATGTTTGCGTACCTCTTTCGTTAACGGCATCCTATCGTCAAAGTTTGTCACTTTGATCGTCCGCGATTGTCGTACGAACCGCATTTTACCTCCCCTCCACAACGAATGAAATGCAGTATCGAGAAATCTGGCCTATTTATAGAGACGCGTAGAGCTGAGATGCTCAGTCTTTAAAATGTTTTTGCTCGTGTCGGTTAACAGCGATATTTACGATTTAACCGCCGAGCAGTTAAAGTATATACCAAAAGTCATTCTACTGCGACAGTTTTATAATCACATAGATTATTTGTGGGATAAGCTTCCCGAACATATCAAGGCAGATTCGGAGGTTCAGCAATATCGGCGCTGTTTAATACATTATAATTTGCCGTGTCAGCAAACGCACATCGACGGTCCGCCGCCGTTGATAAAAAACTGCGGCGAATGCCGCCAAAGATAGGTCGAGGTCTACTGAATCGCGCGATAAACGCGCTTCCAATTGAATTACATATCCCCGGCTATCAATTTTGCGGACCGGGAACTCGTTTAGAAACACGATTGGCAAGAGGTGATCGGGATATTAATCCATTGGACGCGGCGTGTCGCGAGCACGACATAGCCTACTCGCGTAGCAACGATCTCGCAGAACGACACGTGGCAGACAATATACTCGCCGCGGAAGCGCGAAAACGTGTCACCGCGAACGATTCGACTCTCGGAGAGAGAGCTGCGGCTACAGCCGTCTGGGCGGCCATGAAGGCTAAAACGAAACTCGGAATGGGTTTGAAAATGAAGAAAAAGAAGAAGACCAAGCGAATACTTCCGGTAGCGAAACGCGGCGGTATCCTACCGATCCTGCCGTTATTAAGGGTTCTCGGCTCGTTGGTCGGCGGAGCGGCGGGAGTCGCAAAGGCCGTGAATGATAACAAAGCCGCGCGACGTCAGCTGGAAGAGATGCAACGTCATAATCGCGCCATGGAAGGTCACGGACTTTATCTCGCTCCGTACAAACGCGGACGGGGAGTCTCGAGAAAAAAAAACGTCGAAGAGACGCTAAAAATCCCCAAGGGTGTACCTACCAATGTACAACTGCAACAATTGGCAAAACGTATGCGCATTCCATATTTTAGAGGTATTTTCATGCGCGACTCGTTACCGATCGGCGGTATACGTCGAAACGAGAGCGGTATCGTGAATTTGGATAATACTGAGGGACTGGGTACTCACTGGGTGGCGTACGCGAAGAGGGGAGATCGTGCCATATATTTCGACAGTTTTGGCAATCTTCGACCACCGAGAGAATTGGTGCAGTATCTAGAGAACAATGTAATAGAGTACAATCGCACACCTTATCAGCGATACGATCAGAACAATTGCGGACAAATGTGTCTGCGTTTTTTACAGTCGGTTGACAATCAATTTAAAGACCGGCGTTACGCTGTTTAATCTCAGTATTCATTCAAACATGTCACTGACATTTACGCTCACCGGCAAGAGCAGCATCCTCGCGGTAAGCTACTTTCCCGCCGTGGATTTGAGCGATGGCGATTACGAGCTCGGTCTAACAGATTTTGAAACCTATCACACGATACCGAATGTAAATTCGTCGAACAATAAATTCTACTATGACGACGACGACAAGGAGATTACCATTCCCGAAGGATCGTA
>NW_020212088.1:0-1551 GCF_003070985.1 Temnothorax curvispinosus | reverse complement strand
CAGGTCAAACCGTTTAGGAGGAATTTTGCACGCCGATTGGACTCTCGCCTAAAAAACATCGAACGTGAGACGGCTCCAGCGCCGCCATTTTAATAAAAAATTTTTTTTTTAAATTTTTGTGTACTCTTCAAAACATGTAGAATAAGTTCCTTAAAACAAATTTTTGATTTCTTTTATAATTTTCCCCCAAAAAATTGCAAAAGATACCTATGATTTTCAGGCGCCTAAGGTGGTCTTGCCCCTTAAGCATTTTGCAGCATCTCGCAGGCTCGTCTCTTATATTGAACGCTTGACGATTTTTAATTACGAGAAAGTACGCCGCGTGGCGGCAGCGCATGTTACTAGCGTGATAGTAGATTGAGTCAAATTGAATTTCTATAGGGTGAGTTATTTTAATCGATGCAGGCAAATATATCAAAAAATATGAAAGATACGGAAAACTGTTTCAGACAAAAGTTGTATGGTTTAAAGGGGGACACATGATTCCGATAAGAGTCATGTCGTAGATATCATAATTTTCAAGAAATTTTAAAAGCAACTAATTTCTTAAATGGAATTCAATTTTTTCCTTGAAATAAAAGTTGTAAATCTTGTCGAGACGTTTTTGAAACATAATAAAACCCTCCTTCGTTAAGAATTTTCTGATATTTAAAATTTTGTTATAATATTTTTAATATAAAAAATAAAATATCTCGTAAAGTATTCACTTTTCTATGACTTTAACTTCATACTTTTATTATTCATAGAATAATAAAAAAAAAGCGAATAATAATATTAATTATTACATTTGTAATTTTGCAAAATTGCATGTGTCTATAAAATGCAATCAAATTTTCTAATATATTTTTTCTATTTTTTTGCAACAATCGATTCCTTTCATTATTCTACGTATAAAAGTATAAAGGTAAAGTCATCGAAAAGTAAATATGTAAATACTTTACGAGATATTTACATTCATATTTTATATTAAAAATATTATGATAAAATTTTAAATATCTCAGGAAATTCTTAACGAGAAGAAAGAGAACTTTAGTATAGTATTTTGAAAATCTCTCGACTAGATCTACCACTTTTATTTCAAGGAAAGAAATCAAGTTCAATTTAAGAAATTAGTCGCCTTTAAAATTTCTTGAAAATGACATCTACGACATATGACTCATATCAGAATCATGTGTTCTCCTTTAGACCATACCACTTTTGTCCAAAACATTTTTCCATATCTTTCATATTTTTCGAGATATTTGCTGGCGTCGATTATAATGACTCACTCTATATTCTGAGTAGTATACAAGAATTAAAAATAATATGTTATTGTGAGATATTACAAGTACGTCCTGAGAATTTACAAAAAATAATATACTACTGTGAGATATTACAAGTACGTCCTGGGACTTGGTTAGATGGCGCGTGTGTGAATGATAGCGGTGACAGTGCGTTGTGCGATTTTAGCTTTGTTTCTGGGTTTAAAGATTAGTATGTGGCAAGTAGGGATAATGGAAAGATAGGGTGTAAGTAGGGGATGCGATAAGAATGAAGGGAGATAGTAGGATG
>NW_020212087.1:0-5570 GCF_003070985.1 Temnothorax curvispinosus | reverse complement strand
GTTACTACAGAAGTAACGCTCGCATAAACGTAGTGTAAGAGATATCCATACCCCATGAAAAAATAGGAACGTATGTTGATAAATTAATTTATGAACTTACCAAAACTACACAATATCAGTAGATCAACAAAAATATTTTCTAATAAAACACGCATTTTGAAATAAATTGGATATTCACAATGTGTGTCAAATGATAATAGCTCTCGACTATGTGGCTGTAGAAAGGTTATCCACAGTTAACGATAAGAAAACAGAATAAGTTGTGGATAATAATAAGGGGAATAATTAGTTATTACTTTTAAAAAGTTAATAAAAAAGTTTTCGCGCTGTTCCATTGCACATTATGAAGGAGATGATTTTGATTAAATATACATGTGACCGACACAACACCATTGAACGACTTTTCTGTTCGCGTCTTCAATTCTGGAGTGCGTTCAGGAATTACGCCTAAGCATACCTAGGTAACTCTAAAGCCCGATCTACATTTATTCACAGTTCGCGAAACGCAAGACACACGCATAGTCCACATGTCAATCTAACCTCTGTGTATAGAGGTATATTAGAGATATATAGAGGTATTATATTAACATGTAGACTATCCGTGTATCTTGCGTTTCGCGAACTATGAATTATATAGACCGGGCTTAATGCTATAGCATACGTGACATAAACTATAGCTTGGAGTTACCAGTTGAATTTCTGAACGAAGCTTTGCATTTACTACACTTTTGTGCACTTCTACGTAAGCATGTACACATCGCGTATGTATTACATACATATGTATTGTCACCGAGTCAACTCGAGTCAGATCAAAAGTCCGATTTTTGCAGACATCGAGTTTCAAATCGGACTTTTGATCTGGTGATCCCAGCGAGAAATGACCCGTCTGTAGACGTCTAATTGTGAGCGATAAGTGGAACGCACCCTCGGTATCAGGTTGAGTCCGCAAATCGAACACACTTCACTGATACTACGCGCCATATTTGTATTATTTTAAATATAAAAGATGTAGAAGGTATAAGACGCAAATATGATTATGTAAAATATATGTGTTATTTGATAAGTTCACTAATTTATATGATAATATATTCTTTTTTAGTAATTTTTATTATATTGACCTTCATGTATTTTACTGATATCCATATTTTAATCACAAACAGTTCTATATATCTGAAATTTAACCCTTTCGATACGAACAATCACTACAGTCATCGTCCACAAAACGCTCGTAACGACCGGAGAGTGACTATAGTCGTGATCCACATAATGCTCACTTCCAAAGTTTGAGACATTCATACGACGTTCGCAGTCTAACAATGTTCGCCCACTACAGTGCAATCATTTTTTTTTCTATTCTTTGTTTAGAGTAAACATATATAGAATTGAAGTAAATATTTAAATTTAAAGTAGTTTTTTTGTATGTCAAAAAGTTGTAGAATGTATGAAATTTAAGTTTTTATAAAGAATTTATATTGTTAATAAACGTAATTTTTCATTTGCAATATTCTTGTTAATAAATTTTTAAAAGTTTTCTATTGTGTTTCATAAAACAATATTAATTATGTATAGGCGTAAAACATCTCGCATGTAAAACTCTCTCGACCGTAGCGAGTGCAACGGAGGATCGCCGCCGCTGAAACCCGTTCGCCTACTGAAAGGGTCGTTTCATGTACAAACATGTATTAATGCATATACAGGATGTCGTGACATATCATTTCCTGATTCTTTTTCTTTTTTCACAAAATGATAAAGCAACTAAACCGTGCTACTAATACTATATGTGTAAGCGAAAAAAAAATGTTTATTAAAAATATTAGAAAGAAATTTAAGCAATGAGTGTAAGCGTACTGATAGCATTAATACACCAGTTTGCACTTAACCCAGTTACTCAATAAACTAAAAAAATCTTTACATGAAACTTATATAAATCTTTATACCGTATAAAAATTATAGTATTAAAAATGTATATATGTATGTATTATTATATACACATTTTTAATACTATAATTTTTATAAAGATATAATATATATATATATATAAGATTTATATAATATATATATATAAGTTTACTTTTCATTTTATTATAATAAAATTACGATTACAATGTCCATAATCAGTGAATTAAATTAATTAAATAGTTACATTAAAAGTAAACTTATATGTATATAATAACAAAAGTTCTTTTTTATAATATATTTAAGTTTGTTTTCTTACCGAGGAGATTACTCTTTTTATATACGGTCTTTAGTTCCTCCTGAATATGCGAGTGCTTGATCCTGGCTCTTTTTATTTTCTTGGATTTAAATATTTCAGACTTAATTATTCGACATCTTCGTTGACTACGTGCTTCATATTTGCAGAGATCTATAGTTTGTAATTTTACTCTAGGAATATTACAGTTCAAATTTCTTTCTACTGCAGAAAGATGTTCCATATTTTCTACAAATAAAAAAGAAGATTCAAGAAATATCCACATTTCTTTTTTTGCACACAATTAGAAATATTATAAAATATATTATTTTTAAGCAGTTGCTATTCAAAAACGAACTATTTAAATTCATAAATGTTTTATACATACATAACATGCAGAGCTGCGTTCCAAAATTTAACCTTGGAAACTAAAATCACGTTTATGTCACGTACGTTATAGCGTTTTAGTTATTAAGATTAAATTTTGGAACGCAGCCCAGATTGAAGATAATTTATTAATACTAAACAGAATATATCCGTTTCTTCGTTTAATCCATTTACGTCAAGTCATTACTAATTGCTTCGAATTCAATTTATATCAAATGTGTTTGCATCGTTAGAGCTTACTCACTTTCGTTCATACTGACGCAATCTAATTCGGACCCATTGCAATTTGCACTCTTCGAATCATCTTGTGACATACAGTTCAGAGATGCATCCTTCTCACCAATGGGAGAATTTAAACAGGAGTTATTTTTCGATTCCTCGTTAAGAAAACCTGTGGAACAAAATAGAATATAATCTATATTCTCAAAACATTACGTAATATTATTTTTAAGAAGTTCTTATTTAAAAACAAACAATTCTGATTCATAGATGTTTTATAGATATACATATAACATGCAGATTGAAGATAACTATCAGTACTAAACAGAAATATATATATCCGTTTCTTCGTTTAATCCATTTACGTCAAGTCATTACTAATTGCTTCGAATTCAATTTATATCAAATGTGTTTACATCGTTAGAGCTTACTCACTTTTGGTCATACTGACGCAATCTAATTCGGGCCCATTGCAATTTGCACTCTTCGAATCATCTTGTGACATACAGTTCAGAGATGCATTCTTCTCATCAATGGGAGAATTTAAACAGGAGTTATTTTTTGATTCCTTGTTAAGAAAACCTGTGGAACAAAATAGAATATAATCTACGTTCTCAAAACATTACGTAATATTATTTTTAATATTATTTTTAATATTATAATTCGTGTAAACGAGTGAATTATCGTACGTTACTACAGAAGTAACGCTCGCGTAAACGTAGTAAAAAGTATCCATATCCCATGAAAAAATAGGACAATAGGACAAATTAATTTATGAACTTACCAAAACTGCACAATATCAGTAGATCAACAAAAATATTTTCTAATAAAACACGCATTTTGAAATAAAATGGTTATTCAATCTAAAGAGGTTATATTGACATGTGCGTGTATCTTGCGTTTCGCGAACTGTGAATTATGTAGACCGGGCTTAATGCTATACACATCGCGTATGTATTAGGCTGAGTTTCCACTGAGCGCATCACGCGTTGCGTCATAACAAGTTAACCAATCAACACATCCCATTTTATTGCATTACGGGCTAGAAAGAGATGCAGAGTGAGTTTAATCGAAGGATCACGTTAATCGGAAACTGTGATACCGGCCCTACGGCTGCGTTTCGATATTAACTGCCAGTACTGAAAATCTATAGTTTACGTCACGTATACTATAGATTTTTAGTACTGGCAGTAAATTAAGTGAATATCGAAACTCAACCTACTTATGACGGGATCAAAATGGGATGTTTTGATTGGTTAACTCGGATGATGCGACGCGTAATGCGCTCAGGGGAAACTCAGCCTTACATATATATACACCGAGTCTGCGTTCGTTTATTCACATTGGGAGCTATTGGGAAAATAAAATCTATAATATACGTTACGTGTATTATACATTTTATTTTCCCAATAGCTCCCAACGGGAATAAACGAACGCAGACTCAATGAAGAAATTTACTAGAGTATCTATGATAATAGACGTCTAATTGACGGGTCATTTCAACAAAAGTTCTCTTTTATAATAGATTTAAGTTGTTTTCTTACCGGGGAGATTACTCTTTTTATATACGGTCTTTAGTTCCTCTTGAATATGCGAGTGCTTGCTCCTGGCTATTTTTATTTTTTTGGATTTAAGTCTTTCAGACTTAATTATTCGACATCTTCGTTGACTACGTGCTTCATATTTGCAGAAATCTATAGTTTGTAATTTTACTCTAGGAATATTACAGTTTAAATTTCTTCTTACTGCAGAAAGATGTTCCAAATTTTCTACAAATATAAAAAGGAGATTCAAGAAATATCCACATTTCTTTTTTGCACACAATCAGAAACATTACAGAATATATTCTGTAATGTATTATTATATTTTTCAATGTAATATGACTCTAAGGTAATGTGGAAAAATTCTTATATAAAGATATATAATTGTGTATCGTCATATTTCCTTATAAAAGTAAAACAAGAATTATAAAATCAAATATTTTTTGCCAAAATAGAATGTTGAACGAGCAATACCTATTTTTTTATTGTACTTTAAAATGATTTATGACGACACAATATATATCAATTCTTTAATTTATTTTTTGGTTTCTAAGGTAGACTGACAAGATACAGTTACACTTTCATTAATTTTTTTTATAATACTGATTAACACGTGTGTCACCATAAGAAAAAAAGTGATTCCATACAGATAATAAATAGTTGAAAAACTTACATATAGCATACCATATTATGGGCCAATATCACAGTCTCCGATTAATGTGCCCAGCGAGAAATGACCCATCAATTAGACGTTTATAGACGTCGATTAGACGGGTCATTTCTCGCTGGGTGATCCTCCGATTAAACTCACTTTTCGTCTCTTTCTAGGGGGACAGTTAGAAAGAGATGCAGAGTGAATTTAGTCGGGGGATCACGTTAATCGGAGACTGTGATATCGGCCCTATGTGAGGAACATATGTGTTTCTTATGGCACAACGAAAAAGTAAAAGTAACGATTTACCGGTGATCCCCACAGCAACAATAGTGTTTTATAAAAATGTACTTACCGTTAACGGCCACTATGCATGCCTTCGTCCGTAACTTTGGTTTCTTTAACATGCAATTATTACCCTTTCTACCGTATATATCACTTAATGAACACACATAATATGTGCCATCGGAAAGCATCACTAATACAAACATTGTTGCGATCTATTCTTAACGGTTTCTACTTCGCGAGTTTCATTTATTATAACAATGGACATTTTACCATGAAATGTACATAAAAAGTA
>NW_020212086.1:4256-4351 GCF_003070985.1 Temnothorax curvispinosus | reverse complement strand
CGACATTAACAAAAATGTCTGATGCCATTCCGAGAAATGATTTACTGCCTCTGAAAGAACTTTGTTTTCATTTCAATTGAACATTGAGTCGACAA
>NW_020212086.1:464-4156 GCF_003070985.1 Temnothorax curvispinosus | reverse complement strand
GAGAAATGATTTACTGACTCTGAAAGAACTTTGTTTTCATTTCAATTAAACATTGAGTCGACAATCGCAAATTTAAATTTTTGTTATAAAAGAGATATTAGGTTATAATACAAAATTCGCGAAAATCTGAAAAAATACATACATAAATGTTATTTATTAAGTAAAAATTAATCAAAGTATAAAAATGCAAAAATGTTATTAAAATTTATGTATTCTAAATACGTAAAACGTCTAAATATAATATGCCAAGAAAAATAATCTGAATAGGATTCTTATACAGCTTGAACTTTTTGGTAATTTTCAATCTTTTATTTTTGTATTCATAACCAAATATAAATAAGCTTTTATGATATGTAATCAAAAGATATGGTGTATCTTGCGCCAAGTGTATGTGGAGCGAGACAGATCATGTCTATACTTGGCGCTGCTAGACAAAATACCAAAGTAAATTAATAAAAATGATAAGCGTGTAGGATACGTATAATATGTGTGTAAAACATTATGTGTTTTCATTATCTTATTTGTCTTACTATATATTTCGAAATCTAGCAGTGCCAAATTTTGCATTAATTATTTTTTATTTTAATTAAATTACATACATTTAAATATCTTCTATTATTTTGGTGGGTTTAAAAATGTATAATTTTTTAAAAAACATTTATCATATTTTTTCTTTTATCCATTTTTGTGCGTACTTTAAAGGCTGATCTACAATGTGCTCTTTGTTTTCTGTTTTTTGCTCTTAACCTCTTTGCGACTATCTCGTATTTCGCAATTCCGTCGCGTAACGTGATGTTTCTTGTCTCTTCTGAAGTTCGTCAATTTTTATCTTGGGCGACAGAGAACAAAAAACATCGCGTTACGCGACGCAATTGCGAAATACGGGATAGTCGCAAACAGGTTAAAAGCAAAAAACGGGAAGCAAAGAGCACATTGTAAATCAGGCTTAATTCTGTAAAAAAGTTTTTTCAATTCCGTAAAGCCAATTCAACGTTTTGTGTGTTCAAAAAAATATCGGTAATTACTGCCACTACAGCATCCCCTTAAACCGGTGAATGTATTGTGGAACTTTTTGAAATGTATTCCGATCGGATATAATCCATTTTCCTAAATACAAATTTAGGAAATAACTAAATAATTTTGATCAGAATCTATTCTGAAAAGTTCTACATACGTGCTTTGTACGACATCAAATACGACGTTTAATTCTTCCCAAGTAGCACAGCAAGTCACAATAAAATCAAAATGACGTCAAAATGATGGTAAAATGATGGTAAAATGATCAAAAATCGTCATTTTGCAGTCATTTTGACATCATTTTGACTTTATTGTGACTTGCTGTGCTACTTGGGTTATGTCTCTTTCGTAAACGGTTGATGACTAGATCTATATTTAGTCACAGTATAGGTCAGATCATGGTGTAAATAGACAGGTGAAGCATTCCCGATGCTGCGCACTCGTTCAGTTTTTGAACCAATCATCGCGCGACCTTTTTTGCGAGAAAAGCAATATGGCTGCTTCCATCAATTCGTAGTCCGTTACGTCCGTTATCCGTCGCGTGCGTCTGTTGTGCGGGAAATATTTTGTGTTCAACTTTTGCGACTTTAATAAAACATACGCAGTAAGTAGTAAATATAATTAATGTTGAGAGGCATTTATATTGGTTGATATTTGCTAAATAACCCAAGTAGCAAAAAAATATTTTTCAACGTTTTTAAAAACATTTTTAGTAATAAAAAAAATATTTAAAAAACGTTTAAATTAATAGAACAGATCCTTTTTTTCTTATTAAAAAAGTATTTATTTTATTGATTTTTTCATTATTCACTGGCGATTTAAATTCTTATTTTGCTGTATTTATTTTAACATTGTAAAAAAAACGTTTTTTTAACATTAAAAAAATGTGTTTTTAATTATTGTAAAAAATTAAAGAATTTATTGCGAAAAATATTACCTCAGACGCTCTTCACGAAATGAGGGAGGTTCCAGGTTCGAATCCTAACTGAGGTAATATTTTTCGCAATAAATTCTTTACAGTTTTTTAAAATAATTAATTCGCGTCGTATTATGTATTATGTATTATGTATTATGTATTATGTATTATGTATTATGTATTATGTATTATGTATTATGCGTCGTATTATGTGCGTTGTATTATGATCATCTAGGAATTATGCCGACTTGTTGCGTGAGAAATTGCAAAAGTCGTTCCGGTGGAGCTACGAAAACGAAAGACATCAAGTTCTTCCCATTTCCGCAAAATCGCGAATTAAAAGAAAAATGGCTCGAAGCTTGCCACCGGGAAGAAGAAAATTTAAACATAAACAGCGGTAAATTTCAAGAATCATTTGAATTCGTATACAGTATATAATTTGTGAACAGAATATAATTTTACATGATTCACACATTTTTATTTCTTATAAGCAAACTTCACCTTAAAGTGAGCGCAACAAAATGGGTCGCCTCCTGATTGGTTCAACCGCCAAAGCTGCCGCCATTATGCGCAATGCTTCACCTTGTTTTTTACACCATGGGTCAGATCGCGATCACAATTGAATATGCAATAAGGTCAATAATGTTAAGATATGAAAGTCAAATATCCTAGAATGATTCTAAAATAATCTACGCGCGAAATGACGCACGTGCGGCATAATCTGTTAGGCTGATGGCAGATAACGAAACATAGACTTTTACGCATTGTATTTTTGGCCTTCAATCTTATTATAGGCACATAGAAATGTGTTTAAATTAAAAATTAAAAAATTAAAAAAAAATTAGAAAATTCAACACTCTTAACGTCAAGTTATTTAAGATACACGCAGGTAACTACGAAGGCCAGGTAAATCTAGAGTTACTAGATTTAAATGTCTGAAATAAAGGACGCCAAAAAATTTTGACGAGCAAAAAAAATTGGACATAGCGTTAATCTAATACGTTCTAATCATAAGATGCATATAGGGGGAGTCCGGGAGATTTGACCATACAGGACAGTTGAACTATTTCAAATATCTTGTTCAGATTTCGAGCCAAGCGCGCAATTGTTAAGTTGCGACATACGGATCATCGGTCGCTATTATGTCACATGACAACATGACGCTCGGTAGTGCGTTTCGACTGTGAGTGAGACAAACGTGTTTTAACGTGCTCATTAAAACATTAGAGATGTGATTTTAATGTCTAAATTTGTAAATTCTTAATATAAACTGTAGTCTAAATATGTTTTCATTATTTTTTCCATAAGTTTATAGGATATGGTCAAATCTACCTATATGGTCAAATCTATCTATATGGATCATGTCTCCTATTCCTTGGGGAGAGATGAACTAAATCTCGTTTTCTTTTTAAATTAATATAACACTTACATTTATAAACTTATTAAAATTACAAATTCCACAAATTGTAGCCATATAATAAGGCTTTACTTTGACATGAATAAAAAATCTATACATCAATTACACTAAATTTTATGGACTTTCAAGTAAAACGTGGTTCAACTCTCCCGGACTCTCCCTACATATTTTGAATATATATTTATTAATACCTATATATTCAAAATATGTATATGCATCTTATGATTTAAAAGTTTAAAAGACAATTCCATAGTGGCTCTTGAATAGCACCGGTTAATTAGGACACTTTGATTTTTTATATAGGACTTTTTCAAACAGATTTTGATTGCATTATTTTTAACA
>NW_020212086.1:0-454 GCF_003070985.1 Temnothorax curvispinosus | reverse complement strand
TCGGGATCGGTGAAAATCTCAGAGATATAAGCAGGGGACAAGTCATGATGCACCCTGAACATTTCCACGCCAAGAAAGTAGAGGCGTCGAGATTTAACAGAGAGCCACCCCAGCTGATGACGATAGGGCGTGATGTGCTCGTCGCGCTTTAGGTTAAAGATAAAACGGATCGCACAGTTTAAAAGCCGCTGAAGTTTAGTATTAAGCTCTTCAGACAGATCATTGTAGACCAGAGAGCAGTAATCCAACATAGGCCAGATTAGAGTAGTCACAAGCTTTTTGCGCAGATTGAGTGATAAGGAGTTTTTATGAAATTTGAGTTTGTGCAGTGTGAAGTGAACCCTCTTAGAAATATGTGAGACGTGGCTTACCCAAGATAGGTCGGAGCGCACAATAACCCCGAGGTTACGTGTCTCGGTAACAAATGGGATGGAAGTGCCATTAACCGAAATGA
>NW_020212085.1:12685-14004 GCF_003070985.1 Temnothorax curvispinosus | reverse complement strand
AATTGTAAGTTAATAAAAGAACAGAATCCTCATGCAGAATTTCCGGTAAGTACTGACGAAATCGGAATGGATCAACTTATAAAAATATCCAACTTACGAATTGCCTATTCCGGAAATCGATTGATTTATATTCTGCATATTCCATTATTGATTCCTGGAATATATAAAATGTATAGAGCCGTACCATTACCTGCTAAACAAGCATTTGACGAAACAAAATTCGCAATAATTAAATCTGACGCAGAACATATTGGAATAAGCGAGGACACCGATAGCTTCTACGAGTTCCGAGAAGGGGAACTGCGAGAATGTATATCGTCCAGCACCGTATTTATCTGCCCAGCTACATTTCCTTTGAAAAAGATACGGCAAGCGACAAGTTGTAATATTCAACTCTTACTAAATAAGAATATAGAAATGGAATATTGCAACATAGTATTACAAAACCTACGAGAAACATATTGGAAAGCTTTAACTACGCCCGGAAATTGGATATATACTGCAAGAAAACGAGAAATAATTCGTATAGAATGCCAACAAAGCAACCAGGAAGAAATAAGTAATTCTGGCATTATTTCCATACGCCAAGGATGTAAGATTAAAGCAGGGACTACTACGATGAGCCATCCATCCGTTCATTCTATAGAATTTGTACAGCATTATACTCCAATGAACAATCTAAGCATTTTACAATTGTACGAGCCTATCCGCGAAAAATATCAAATCGACCTGGCAGAAGCGACGAGCGAATTATGGACGATGAATAATAGCCACGTATCAACGACTTTTGATGACATCATTGAAAAGGCTCGCCAGATCAAGGATAGACGGATGCAAGAACAAAGACTTATCATCTACAGTGCAGTAGGATGGGGCATGAGTGTTCTCGGAATACTTGTGGTCATCGTCTGGATGATAAGCAGGACTTCTTGGATCAGCAGTACTGCGAATTTACTTTATGCACGATGCAACCGTAACAAAGGAACCAAGGGACCTACCCCTTGCTCCTCAGTAGAGAATAAAAGCCGAAGTACCGAGCCCGAATCCGAACAGTCTGACTTAAGAACGGCAACGATCCAGTATAATCTACAAGAAGAAGCACAGGAAGCAGAGGCACACTGACGACTTGACGTACAGCAATAATTCGTAAGTGACCAAACCACATGACTTCGTACAAAAAATTTAGTCTTTGGTTTGTGCTCACTTCACAGGATGAGAAGGAGCAGCTATTCTACCAATCACTATAAACGTTGGCACAGAATATTGGGACGACTCCGCCGGATTATTCTAACCATGCCGGGAATTGACGAAGATGTGCC
>NW_020212085.1:698-12585 GCF_003070985.1 Temnothorax curvispinosus | reverse complement strand
CCGGATTATTTTAACCATGCCAGGAATTGACGAAGATCTACCTATGGTCCTCAGCGCAGCGCAGTCGTATCGACGATCGCCAATTCCAATGCAGCGAGGACCACCGGAGCGCGACACCAGATCTCCTGGCGTCGACGTCCATCCCAATATGGACCGTGACTGGCCCGGACCAACAGATCCTGAGGTCTTCACCAGAGCTCAGCGTCCGCCGACACCGGCGAACACCATCTACGAGGTGCCGCGAATGTCAGTGGCATCCGTGGAAGCAGCTCTCACCCCTGGAATGGAGGATTTAATCGACGACGTGCTCGATGAAATTAACCGCGAGTCTCCCGACGATGACAGCCTGGGAAGCGAGGTGACAGGCACCATCAGACTGCCTGATGTCTCCAGGCCTCCGCCTCGTTACGCCAACATCCCGGCAACGCAGACGAGCCACGAGTACGTGGCAATGGCATCTTCAACGCGAGCGGAAGCATGCAGCAGCCGTGGGTCGCATTCTTTGAGCGGCCTGAGCACATCGCTAAGCAGCCCGCTTGCATTGGGAGGACAATGTGGATCATACGATCACATGGGCGAACCTGCAAACCGACATCATTTAATAGGTGAGCGCCCTATGCTTCCCATACCGCAGGGCTCGCCACCCCCTCCTACACAACCGCCGCTATCAATACCGATTTATTACCGCGATTATTCAGATCCACTCGTACGACCGGCTTATGACTTCATATGTCATTCCGCATGGTATGCGCAAATCGCGGCCGAACTCGCGTTGTGTGCGGATTGTGCGACAAGCGAGCACACATTTTGCATTTATAACAGACCGAACGCCGTATGGCGACAACTACACCTTATCTCGCGAACTTTCGTCCATACAACTCTACACTGTGGACGATGTTATAAGTTATTAATAAAAACTAAACGCGCGATTGATTGTCACGAGTGCCGTACTACTATAATAGATTTACGCGGACGTACCGAACACCTGACCTATCAAGTTTTATGTGAAGCGGTTATCCCCCGAGGAACACGTTAAGCAGTATATGACATAAAACATTTGCTAAAAGAAATAATACTATTATATCTTATATATACAAATAACCTACACATTCTACTTTTAAACATACTTATCGAATATTTTGCGTTATATACTTATATTTTACTTTATAAATTACCACTTAATTTTTCTTACAGTGTACTACTTACAGGGAACTGTCTTATTATTTAGCACCTTTATATTAGTGTTAGCACTACTTAAAATAATACAATAAACATTAGCGAGCGACCTTACTATAAGACCAACATTAACCTAATACTAACATTTTTATTCTGTACATGGTGAAGGGATCGAAATAAAATAATAATTTTATACAATTAACCTATGATTATGCTTAATGAGCACGGTGGAGGACCTTAATTTCCTTAGAATAAGTACTTTGAAAATTAAATCGTAGCAATCAGTAGAATATAATCTTAATTCTATATTAATAATTTTAACTTTAACATACATGCATAGAAAAGGGAAAAAGTACGCTGACACACGCATATAATAGAAAATAGAAAAACACATATATTTAGTCAACCTTCAAATGCAAGTAACTCACATGCTTTACTAATTGTAAGATTACTATTATAACGTATTCATATTCACACTCGTAAAACCAGCCCATCCAGGATAATTTCGTACCTATTCCTTACCTGAAATAAAATGAAAGAAAATACATTAATATTCTTATTCATATATATATATATTCATAAGATTATAAAATAAGATTGAAATACTTATCCTTTATCCTTATTAATTCAGTCTCAGCTCACTATTACCTCTTCTCACCTATAACAATAACGAAATATATTAATTACTGCACTCTTATACGATAAAACCGTTATATATAATCAATAAATAATTATCCTTACAGAGCTAAGCAAAATGTCAACGACAAGCCTTATGCTAGAAGTAAAAAGACTACATAATCTTGCTTATCGCCTGGATTTAGACGAAGCTAAGGAAAGAATACGCGGCAAATACTTGAATATACTTAAACAAAAATAATAAAAAATAAAAAAGGGGAGAGACTAAAACTTATATGAATAAATGTAGTAACGATAGAAATATAGCATTAACTTACTTTTAATTTATCCTTATCATATCCGTCCAACGAAATCACGGTGACAGTATAGATAACCAGCTCTATAATAAAATAAGAATAACCTATATTAATAAATATCCTAATAAGTAACATAAGGAATGAACACTGAAAACAAATATGCGCGTCTATATATGTACGCAAGTACAAATATACATGTGTATATACCCAATAAAACAAATAAAAAAAAAAGAGAGAGAAGAGAAGAAAAAAAAAAAAAAAAAAAAAAAATATTACTAATCAAATCTATAGAACTACTTAAGCACATTGCTAAACAATGGAACTATTACCTCGATTTAGATAAATCCAACTGCAGCAACACAGCTCTTACACTGCCAGGCACACTTTAGAATCCTATAATAAAAATCACATAAATAATTAATTATCTATAAATATATTCATACTCTATACGACATAACCATAAAATTATACTTACTAATAAAAGTTCGGGGACCGAACTTTCCTAAGGAGGGAGATGTCACGTCTGACGGTATAATCACCGCTATATTCACCCGCATAAATTTTTCGATTTTTCATCTTCATTGCTAGAAGTCCCCAGCATCTGAAAACAACATTATAATATAACAATTATTCTTTAAAATAGCTGTCACAACAAACACTCAGCTGATGCGAATACGCGTTCTTAAAGCAGTAGACATAAGCCTAGAGAACATGGCTGCCTTAAGGTACCCTTTCAAGCTTAAGCCCCATTTGCATGAATCACACTATAAACTTTTGGACAATTGCTTGTTAAAATTCCCCAGAGTCACTAAAATTGATCGTAAATGAATATTACAAACTTTATGAGATCTTTTATGCAATACAAATTCAATTCAACACATGAATAAATGCATAATCCATAAGAATAAATTCAGAAAATTAAAATAAAATATAAATAAATAAATTAAAAGCAGATTATTTATAAGAACATAACCTTTGTGCCTAAGGAACATTATCACGCTAAAATAATAATTATCTCATTAGCAATTTTTCAAACATGATTGTTATAAACAAATAAATTATATTATTAACAGACCTAGTTAGTGTGATTACTGGAACTATCACAAAAAATCAAATAACTTTTGATTATAAACCATTATTGTATCTTTCAAAATAAACTAATTAACAATAAAATTTATCATAAAAATATTATTAAAGATAATAAATAAAAGCACTACAGATACCCAGCAGAGCATGTCAAATAACCTCACAAAAACTCCCACATCATATCTCTTCTTAATTCCGAGATATAATTAAAAATTATAGAAATCCATAAAACACAGAAATTTTAAACAACCTAAAATAATGCCTTTAATTATCTGAACACAACAAAAGAAACCCCATATTTTTATCCCTTACCGTTCTCGAGTTATAAATTATTAAAGTTTCACATCCGCCATTTTGAATTTCCTACCCTTTAGACTTACAAAGACCAAATCACTTTTACATTAATATTTTAGTCTTTTATACATTTTAAAGCTGAAAAATTTCATTTCTAAACAAAAATTTTGACACTTAATTATTATGATAAAAATAGAATCTCTCATACTCCTAAACACCAGTAACGTTAACGCCGATTTTCTATTTAAATTAATTAAATTAATAAACAAGATTGAAAATTGAACATTCACTCCATGAAAGACGAGGATAGTTTAATACCAGTTCACAAGGTGTAAGACAAGGATAGCCATAATAAATTCTTAATAAATTAAAATAAAATAGAAAACGAATAGTTTGAAATGAGAACAATATATAAGTGTATACGGAATAATCGTTAGAATCGTTCGATAGAAAAACATTTACTACATAATCATTTATTTTTGCAATTTACTTTTATAAACAATCATAAACAAATTATTGACTATGTCAATAGATATTTTTAATTTATACCTCAGATTGTATATAACAACTTTTATATAAGTCAAAACTTTGTTAATCCATTAATGAAAGCTACACAAATTTTAAAAGAAATACAGGGCCGGATAACGGATATTTCGGCTTGGGGAAAACCACCCTTAAAGTCTGGCAACCCAGATCGAACTGCTTGCATAATTATAAAAACCCGTTTTGGTAAATACAAATTTTGACCACGCACATAAACTCTGCATCAATAGACCTACGAAAAATGATTATAACTTTTATTTCTGCAATTGTTTATTTACGAAATATTTATAACAATAAAATAACGAATGTTCATAAATGAGATAATATTAGAAATTCAAAACCTCTTAAACAAAGAGAACATAATAATATCAATACGCGAATTAAAGAGTACCAATTTATTTAATTAATAATTTGTTATTAACAAATACATATATTAACAATAAAATTTTTCAATGCTATATTATACTTTAGTGAAAGTCCTACAATATATTTCCTATACACCCCCATCAAATTCCCAACTATTCGTGAGATATAAAAATAATAAAAATCTTATTATATATATATATATAAACAAATTAATTTCATTAATTTCCTGTACTAATGAGAATGCTGACCATTTCTATCTGCATGATATATTATTAACCTGATATTAGAATCATTATTAACACCGCTAACATCACTTTTATTAATATTACTATTAACAAATATATATATATACTTACCAAAATTAATATAAATATCGAATGTCAAGCGCCAAAGCGTTACTCACGAATTCGAGAAAGATAAAATTGTATTATGCGCAGCATAAGGAACACGAATCCGAGCGAGATGCGAGTATTGTATGATCTGAAAGAAAGAAAGAGAGAGTCAGATATACCATATTAATTATTAGACGAAGAGAGCAATATCTCTTATACTTTAGACATGCTAATAATGACTTTAATTGTATTATCAAATTATTCTACTGTATGTAAAGTATGTCTAAAGAAATCTAAATAATGTTTAGCATATATTCGTACTTTTTACTATTCAAATATTAAATATTTTCTTCATGATAAAAGTCATATTGAAATTTAATAATGAAATTTAATAATGAAAAGAAGTATCGCTCTCAATACAAATCGTCGTTAGACTAGAGAATAAAAATAGAATTCAGACGAGTCACCTATATGACTCATTCGAGTGAATCTAGTCTTCGTCGAAGCAGAACGCCACGCATAACCATACAAGGTAATGAATTGCAAGCCACAACCCTATGACTCATTGCTGGCTAGCGAGCCACACCCCTAGAAGTAGACTCACATCCGCTAGACAACGCCTTATGACTCATTGTAACGAGGTGTGGTCACCTCCCACTACCGTTTCCAAAATTGTATAAAAGCAGAATCTTTCACCCTCTCGACGGAGAGTGTGGAACGAGCCAGGAAAGGTCACATATCTTATACTTGTTCCATCCTCCCACATAAACCACTTGTATCGTAAAAGTTCTACAATAAATATCATACTCTTTTATATCAAAAGAAAGATAAAGATTATTGGAGATTATTGAATTACCTACCTTCGACGGATCCAAGGAGCCATAATCTACATCGCCGACCAACAGCTAATTATCCTGGGGTTTTACCTCCTTAACTGCAAGAAAAAGAACCCATCAACGGAGACGTTCTGTCGGATCGAAGCCACCTCGCATCACCCAGGACGTCACAATAGATTGTTTCGTTAAATCCGAAAGAGGTTTAGCGATTTTAGAAAAGTTTTTTATGAATCTTCGGTAATATCCTGCAAGACCGAGAAATTGCTTAATATTCTTTCGTGTTTTTGGCATTGGAAATTCTTTTACAGCCCTTACCTTCTTGGGATCGGGTCGTACACCATTTTCAGTTATCACATGTCCTAGATAAGCAACTTCTTTCTTTAAAAATTAACATTTATCAGGTTGTAAGGATAAATTTGCTTCTTCTAGTCGTTTCATTAATCGTTGGAATTTAATCTCATGTTCCTGAAGTGATTTAGCGTATATTACGATATCATCGAGATATACGAATAATTCAATTCCTTGTAAGCCTGTTAATACCTGATCCATTAATCTCTGAAAAGTAGCAGGAGCGTTCTTTAGTCCAAACGGCATACGGTTATATTCAAAATGTCCGTAAGGTGTTGAAAACGCAGTCTTATGCTTGTCAGTCTTGTCCATTAATATCTGGTGAAATCCAGAAGCTAGATCAAATACTGAAAAATATTTCGCGCTACCAAGTTGATCGAGTATATCGACAATATTTGGTAGTGGATATGCATCACCGATCGTTTTCTCATTAAGCGCTCGAAAATCTATTACGAGACGCCATTTTTTGTTGCCTTTAGAATCATCCTTTTTTGGTACAATCCATAAAGGAGAATTATAAGGCGAGCTCGACGGCTCTATTACACCCTTTTCCAACATTTCGTCAACCTGTCGTTGTATTTCTTCTTTATGTACTTGAGGATATCGATATTGCTTGACGTTGATTGGTCTATCGTCAGAATAAGTCGTCACGATGTGTATTACAATTGAGCCAAATATATTTCTCTTCAATATTTTACAACAGTTCTCCTTTATTCTAGTTATGATACTCGCGAAGTTACGATCTTTGATATACATGACGCACGTTATTATTTCATGATTGACTGACACTGCCCGCCGCTCGTCGGAAAGGCGGGCGCTTTATCCGCTCGGTGTGGCTGACTTGGTTGTCAGCGTTTTTGATACTTCGATCAAAGGTCTAACGGACAAGTGATGTCTGGGATGATCATATTTGGTCATTCCCGAGACTTGTGCAGATCTTTGCGTCAGCGGTATTCGTCGCTAGGGTTGGATTTCGTATCAAGGGCACTTGGTGTTGCCAAGTGCATTAATTATTCCTAACTACGTTGTGCGCTCACAACAAAAGCATCATTACTATTGTCTTTGGAAGGTGGCATTATTATATATATCTATATAGAAGGATTTTGAAACAATATATTACTTATTGCTAGATATTAAGTATATAAGTATATAAGTATTAAGTACATAAGATTACACATCTCACATTGCAAATGTGTTTAATTTGTTTGTTTTTAATATGATTGGTACTTTTCCTTATCTTTTGTTAACCTTTATTATTAAAAAATTTACTTTGCTTCTTTAGATAATTGTCACTTAAATCTTTTCTTAAAATTGGGACATCTCTTTAGTCCAGTTCCTGTGCCACTAACAAATGGAAAGAGATGGAAACCTACTACCCAGGAAATGAAGGTAAATTATTTGAAACTGTATACTTGCGACAAACATTAACAAAGATGTTTGTTTATTTTTTATTTATTTCATTTTATTTAATGTTTGTATTTGTCCTTTTACAAAGTTATTCTATTCAGGTAATGAATGATTTTGTGCCAAATGTAGAACGAATAGAAGCAGAGCTCAACACATGAAAACAAAAATTCAACCACTTGTTATCGCTGTTAGACCTACTGTATCACGGTGCAAGGATTTTTATGTAGTAATTGATAAGAACTATTATAGATTTGATAACATTCGCACGGCAGTGGATGTATGTTTTAAATGCGTACATGCTTTGCATGCCGAATATTCTCCTCAGAGTGAGGCTATCTGGTATTTTTTGCAATTGGCATTGTATGACTTACGTACACAGTGGGACAAAACAATACCTCAAGTGAGTAAGCAATTAAAATGTTTGTCCGAAAAATAAGATGTTTTTTAACTTGTTTTCTTATGTAACAAGGTAATATTATAAGTTTAATATTACAAATTTTGGAAAAATTTATTATTTTATTTTTATGGTTTTGTTGATATATAGCATATACTCTATATAAATAACTTGAGTTGTCGTGAGAGAATTATTATATTTTATTTACTAGTTTATTTTATTTAGTATTCTTCGACAGTTTATACAAAAGCAGTTATAGTTCCTTTTTCTTTAATTTGGTTAATGCAAGTTTTAATTTTAATACATGGCCATTGTGGTGAATGTTATCATGTCTCGCTGTATTATAAAAGATTGTAAGCATGATCCATTTCTGTCTGTTAAAGCACTCTATCTTCATATTCAAATGAGTCATCGATGGCATGTAAATGAACAATCAGCGTGTGACCGAGTCACATGCAAGTGCTCCTTCAAAGATTGTGGCGTGATTTAAAAATAGTGTGTGAAAAAAGACAGTATAAAAAACATGGAACATCTCAATGAAACGGAACGCGACTTGGTGGAAAGATCCAACCAAATCGCTACCTTGGGCGAATATTAGCGCGCAGACGAGAGTTCGATACGGTTCGAGTACGTTGCAATAAACAGCCTCCAGATACGATGAACACTCACGGTGCGAACTACTACGTTCCGATTCAGGACGAAACGTGTGAGAAACAGCACAATGAGTAAGTACCGCTAATTTTCGTATATACTTGTGCAAAAAAAAAACTTTTATAAACATAATTGTATTTTTTTCAGTTTTGATAAACCCCGCTACACACCTCGTATTTTGGGAAAGAGATTTGCCTTGACATCGACCGCATATAAATTTTTGGATGTTGGAATCAACGCTGGACCTATGTCCTCTGTGGATATACTTATTGGCGATAACCGAGGCAATCGGATAATTCTGCCTCATGCAACGTGGGTGACATTCGTCGAAAAACGTGCAGGTATTCAGCGACTCGTGCAGTCGCCTGCACCATCATCGCTAGCGTTTCGAGATTTGGAACTCGTTAAAATACGCGACGCAGATATTGTAAAATTGACATCGTGCGACACCAGCTTGTACATGAAACTGTCAACCGTACTCTTCCTGTTCGAACTAGAACATTGCGTTGAAAATGTGTATTTTCAACTATGTCAAAATATTCATGGCGTAAGTGAAAAATTCAAACAGTTTGTAACAATTTTACGCCAAAATTGGATCATCGATAAATGTAATGCAGTTAAAATCTTGCGTGAAGTTTATGATAAAAATTTGATTATTGATTGCGAATTATTAGCCTACGCTTTAGATACTATTGTGTATATTGCGCTACATGAGAAATAAATAAGTATATAATATGGTTAAAAAAATTTCTTTTTCATTTACCGTTCCTTGTCGTTAAGCTGTCTTCGTTTATCGTTTACTTAAATGTAATATTAAAATTAAATATCGCGAAGATCTAAACGATTAAATATCGTTGGCGAAGAAAAGATACGCGTTCGTGAGCGAAAACGCGCGAACGGGGGAGAGAGACCGCGCGAACGAGAAGACGCGCGCGAACGGAGGGGGCCGGGAGCGAGAAACCGCGCGCGAAGGAGAGATAACGCGAGCGGGAGCGTATGACGTCACGCGGACTCCGCGGCGCGGCGAAAACGCGAACGCGGTCGCCCCTCCCCGCGGCGCGGCGCTTGAAAACGCGAACGTGATCGTCTCTCATCCAGCGCATTACAAAATGTATTAAAAATATTTAACTGGTGGTCGCGACACCAGAAAAAATTATGATTTTTGAAATAAACTATATATGTATATATAAACGTTTTATTTCCTTTTCCTACATACTTTGTAGTATAATATAGATGTTTTAGCTGTTCAAGAGCTGTTTTTAGTTGTTTAAAAGTAGTTTGATAGCGGTTCAATAGCAGTTATACAGATCGCAGTTATACAGATAACTGTTTTAGTTGTTTGATAGCTGTTTAAAAGCTGTTTTTAGTTGTTTAAAAGAAGTTTGATAGCGGTTCAATAGCAGTTATACAGATCGCAGTTATACAGATCGCTGTTATACAGATCGCTGTTATACAGATAACTGTTTTATTTGTTTGATAGCTGTTTAAAAGCTGTTTTTAGTTGTTTAAAAGAAGTTTGATAGCGGTTTAATAGCAGTTATACAGATCGCAGTTATACAGATCGCTGTTATACAGATAACTGTTTTAGTTGTTTGATAGCTGTTTAAAAGCTGTTTTTAGTTGTTTAAAAAAAGTTTGATAGCGGTTCAATAGCAGTTATACAGATCGCAGTTATACAGATCGCTGTTATACTGATAGCTGTTTTAGTTGTTTGATAGCTGTTCAAGAGCTGTTTGATAGCTGTTTTTAGCTGTTTCATAGCGGTTCAATAGCTATTTGATAGCTGTTTTTAGCTGTTTGATAGCTATTCAATAGCTGTTTTTAGCTGTTTTTAGCTGTTTCATGGCGGTTCAGTAGCTGTTTGATAGCTGTTTGATAGCTGTTTGATAGATGTTTTTAGCTGTTTTTAGCTGTTTAATAGCTGTTCAATAGCAGTTATACAGATTAAACCATTGAAAGTTAATGGCGCGATATTGTTTTCGAGAACATACGTGTCTCGCGGTGACTTCATTGCACACGTGCAAAACTGCACATCGCAGATTTTTCGGAAGGTGCAATTGTATGGATGCTGAGATTATGGTGAAATTAGATATGATAAACAAACGATGTGACAATAGTGAGATGTAGAAGGATGAATTTGATGGTACGCTCAGTAGTCGAGGACTAGAAGTAAGAGCAGTTGGTTGGCGTGCTTGATCGTGCGGCTTATACAGACAATTGGTTCGTCCTGGCCATCTTAATGCTACTGTATATCAAGGCCCACCGAATTTAACGTGATATGAGCGAGTATGCAGAACTTTGCAAACCAGTGTTCTATCCTGAAGGGAAACCGATCGTGAAAATCAACGATCTGTTCGTGAGGAATGGGGATCCGCGGACCGTCGATGTAACGAGATATCTGATCCGTCGGGAAATCGGAATCGCCGATCTCCGATCGCATCGGAAGTTTCTCAAACTTTATGAATGTCGTGAAATACTAATGTGGCGGGATTTTGATGATCATGAAATGTTTAAAAGAGACATCGTATGAAGCGAAGAGAGAGGCCGCATATATGCGTTTGTAGATTTTTTCCTGGAAAGCATCCGTCGCGAAATCGGAATCGCCAATCGCCAATCGAACTGGATGTTTCTCTATTACCAAATATATTGGGAAAGAATAGAGGACGGTCGAGAAGACGGTGGAGAATATAACGTCTAATTGATTTAGACGTGTTAGTGCAACACCGCGGTTTCATCATTAAAGTAAAAATGGATTTCGAAGAATTGCACTTTGAAGGAGAAGAAAGAATGGAAGTTGAAGCAAACGAGGAAGAAATGGAAGTGCCTGAAGAAATGGAAGTGCCTGGAGAAATGGAAGTAAATGAAGAGGAAGGAATGGAAGTTGATGATGATAATGATGCAGTATTGTCAGACGATTCATGTTATGATAGTGAAATGTCTGAGGATGTTTCGGAAGAAATATTCAGAGTCATGAATCAGGCTGAAGTCAATGCGTTAAATCCTCTTACAAGGATGTGCTGCACGTATTTTTACTTTACTCCAAGACAGACAAAGTTTTGTGCGTCATGCATCGTGATAATCGGTGGATTATTCTCGATGCTGTATGCTTGTCGTAAACATGACACCAGGCGGTATATTCTGATGAACGGCCTCTTTTGTTCATCGTGTGGGGGGCCACTATATCTCATTTCAACATGTAATATGTGTCCTATGTGTGTTTTCGTGTAAATATCGACTGTTTAGACTGCAGTATTTTTAAAAATATTTTAAGTGTATATTATCTAAAATTAAGAGACCTATACTGCTAAGAGACTAACAATAAGTGTAACAATAAATGTAACAATAAAAAGACAATCAATGTTGTGTGACACACAGTGCGGAAGGTGACTGAGAGCCGGGAGATGGTATCCAGCGATGGTAAGCAATTTTTCTATTTAATAATTTTCGCATAATTTCTGAACGAGAACGCGCGAGAGAAAAAGACCGCGCGAACGAGAAGACTCGCGCAAACGGGGGGGGGGG